>NW_011889041.1:1722184-1733405 GCF_000151845.1 Pteropus vampyrus
TGGATTAGTACCCAAAGTGAAAAATAAATACCTATGAATCTCTACTGATATAAATGATTGAATAAATAAATGTGAAAGAATAGACGAATCTCCTGTAGGGGAGAATTCCAAATAAATTATTCTTTACTCCTTCAGTGTAAGATGCAGATGGTGACCTTTTTCCAAAGAGTACTGTATAGAAAATGGGTGGCAGAGGGGTTTTATCGTGCAGAAACCTGGCAAACACTCCCTCATTAGTCATAAACCATTTCGATAGTATGTAACAATGTGGGGAGGAGGGAAATTTCTCCACACCAACTAGCAATTCAGATACCAGTTGGTTGGTGTCCCATCATTTCTCAATTCTGACACTACCTGGAGATGGCATCAGATCTCACAGGTTAAGAGTTCAGCCTACAAGACTGCATTCCCAGCCTTCAGATGCCCATTGCAAGCCCAAGTTGTTACCTGTGCTTCTAACCCGCAAATACCGATTAGAGGTTTTCATGACCCCCTCCTTTTATGTCAGATGATATTCACAATCCAGGTTATTCCTTGTACTTTTTGATCAACTGGCTATAAATCAAAGGTTTCCACAACCTGCTCCTTTGGTTCAATTAATTTGCTAGAGTAGCTTACAGAACTCAGAGAAACATTTTACTTATTAGATTTTCAGTTTATTATCAAAGGCCTTAGAACAGCCAGATGGGAAAAATGCAAGACATGGATAAAGGGTTGAGCTTCCATGCTCTCTCTGAGCAAATTACTCTCCCAGCTCCTGCACATGTTCACCAACCCAGAATCTCTCCAAACCCTGTCCTTTTGGTTTTTATGGAGGCTTCTTTACATTAAAAAAATGGACTAAATCATTAGCTACTGGCAATTAATTCAACCTCTAGCCTCTCTCTCCTACCTAGAGGTCAGGGATGAGACTGAAAGTTCCAATGTTCTAATCACATGGTGGCTTCACTGACAACAACTCACTTTCATTTTTAGGTGAGATACAGATGATACCTCATTAATATAACAGAAGACTCTTGGATAGCTCTCATCACTTAGGATATTCCAAATGTTTTAGGATCTCTGAGCCAGGAACCTTAGAAGACCAAATATGAGAATATGCAATGGTCATCAGAATGACCGAATATGTATTTTTTATAAATCATAATATCACCGAGCCCTTGATATGATGTATTAAGAATAGCACTTCACCTCTGCAGTCTTCCTCACAAAATTCCAGAACTCCAGTCTAACTATGAAGGGAAAAAAATTAGAAAAACCTATATCGAAGGACATTGTACAAAATATATATGACAAGTACTACTCAAAACTGTCAAGGTCAACAAAGTCTGAGAAGCTGTCACAGCCCAGAGAAGCCTAAGAAGACAAGAGTATTAAACGTAATGTGGTATCCTAAATGAGTTCTTGGAACAGAAAAAGGACATTATTTTAAAAGCTAAGGAAATCTTAGTGATGCATGGAATTTAGTTAATAACAACATAATATTTGTTCATTAGTTGTGACAACTACACCATAACAATGTAAAATGTTAACAACAGGGAAACGGGGTGCAAAGTATATAGGAATGCTCTGTACTATCTTAACAAATTTTCTGGAAATCTAAAACTATTCTAAAATAAAGTTAATTTAAAAAGAAAATAAAAGAGTGATCCCCAGAGCAGCAGTGAGAACAGCATTTGAGATCTTGTTAAAAATTCAAAATTCTTGGATCCCAGCCGAGACCTCCTGAATCACAAACTCTGGGGATGTAGCATTCTGGGGATGGGGATTCTGACTCTATGGTTGAGAACTGCTGATCTAGCAGGTTGGCTAAGAGATCTACTTTCAGGGACTTCTCATTTTAATGAGGTCATGTTACCTTTTCTTC
Organism: Pteropus vampyrus; assembly: GCF_000151845.1. NCBI lineage: Eukaryota > Metazoa > Chordata > Mammalia > Chiroptera > Pteropodidae > Pteropus > Pteropus vampyrus. The sequence goes on from NW_011889041.1 coordinate 1,724,052, forward strand.
AATGCCCAAGAGTGAAGAATCAGTTAGGCCTCCTGGTAGCTTCTAATTACCCAATTATCACCTTTTACAGAGGAATGATATGCCTGCCTCTCTTCTTCTTTTATTCGAATCTAATCTCCAGGGCCCATTTCGGACCCTGTTGTGCACATGACTTCCACAATATCTCTAGCAAACACAGATCCTCTCCACCTCTGATGTCCCAAACATATAACATGAACCCACTTGAATGTTTCCAGAAGCCACAAATCACAATAGAATGTGACAGAGGTAACCTTCAGCAAAATGTGTGATCCTTCAGTCCTTGAGTTTCTTCATCCCTGGTTTGGGGATTATAGAAGAGCCTCTACCTCATGGATTTTTGTGAGGATTATGAGTTAACACTCATAAGGTGTTAAGAGCAATAACCAGCACTTAGTAAGGACATTTTGTAAGCTGGTACTATTGTTAGTGGTGGGTATCTTGCCTCTTATTTACTTCTTCCAAAGCAGTAGAGTTTTGTGTGTAAAATAATGGCTTAATAGGTGGATGAACTGAGCTCACAAAAATCCTGTCTCAGACACAGTTACCCTACTGCTACCACTACTAGTCTTCTAAAGCACCTTGATTCCGAATTGGCATGTTAGAAATATTTCATGTTGTTTATATAATGCTTTTAGGATAAAGCTTGAGATTTGGATGGAGAATACAATCTAGGTGTGTATTAATTTTATTTCAAGCTTCACCCTCTTTAGTCATTCTGTTATCAATGAAAACACCATCTTAATGTTGATATAAGATTATTCTAGTTCCTGCGATCCTTAGCAGAGTTTGTTAGGCTAAAAAAAGAGATTAGTCAGAAAAGAAATCAGCTCCCCAAGGACTGTTCTAGCAACAGGTAAGTAAGTGAATGTTTGGATAATGGGTTCAGATTTGCTTATTTGCTCTGCAACAGGTTAAGTAGAAATGCAACAATTTACATGCCATAAATGTACAAGGCCTGGGTGTTTTGGTTTATTTTTCAGATGGGGATTAACGTAGTGGACTCTGCAGTATCAGGATTGGGTGGTTGCCCTTATGCAAAAGGTGCTTCTGGAAATGTAGCCACTGAGGATTTGGTATATATGCTTAATGGCCTGGGGCTCAACACAGTAAGTTAGTTTTACATATTTTAATATTCATGCATTCTTTGCAGATCCAAATTGGAATGCGTTTCAGATTTGAGAAGCAATTTTCAGGTCAAAGTTTTACTACTGTTTTGCTATTTACTAAAATGCACAGTGGGAAAATACAATAAAAATTCTTTGGGTAGCTTTATAAAGTAACTTATTGCTATAGTTCAATCACCAATAATGCTGCCATTTCACATTTTTATAGTTCTCCATGACCTCCAAGTACTTTTTTTTTTTTATGTCTTATCTGATTTGATTTTACACACTTTGTGAATTGCAGCCTGTGTCTTTCCCATTATGATTATTGTTTTCACAGTTTGGGGTTTTTTTTAATGGATGTTTTCCTCGGAGGAAATGAAGATCTTGATTTTCTCACAGAGACAACTAAGGCTTCTGGAAAAGAGCCCACGGCGCTTTTAAAATGGTCAGTGGAAGAGCAGAGCTTAGTAATACTTAGCATGTGAGACACTGGACAACAAGAATAGTCTCTTTACAAGTGATACCTGAAAAGTCACTTGTTCTGTAATAACATCCACGAAAGTCAGCACCTTGTTTTGCTTGTTGATATGGCTTATTAGTCTATAAGGCAGGATTTTCTGTTGTTTTTTAGGAAAAAAAATTATAAGAGGCAAGAAAATGGTTCACAGAAGATTAGAAGATTAAAATGTTTTCTGAGATGTAAACGCATCATCTGAATTACAAAATGGAATTCCCTCATCCCCCCTCCATTTCTCCTCTTTCCTCACTCTACTTACATCAATGCTCCGGCAGCCCCAAACTTGCCTGCAGTCTTCATTTCTGCACTATTCTGTTTCTCACCTCTACCCCTCACTCATGCTTTCACCACCACTTTGAATGGCATTACTCCTCACACATGATTTGACCGGGACAGTAAGGCACCACCATCCTCAAAAACTCTTCTTCTAGCATGTCCCTGCCTATTCTCCAGGCCTACATTATTGGGTTCCTCTCCTTAGTGTTTCCATGCTACCATTGTGACTCTACCTATAAACCAAAGGTGATCTTATAATGATCTTATTTCTGTGTCTAGCACCTCCTGCAGCCAGAGAGCAATTATTAAAGCTTATTCATACCCCCTGCCTGTTGCATACAGATGCTTGATGACATTCATTGATATCATGTGTACTAAATACTGAAAGCTATTGCTTATAAATACCAAAAGCTTTTGGCTATCTTCTCTGGCTGAAAATATTATTTCACTTACAAAATAGCTTAATCATTTCTGTTAGAAATGCATAGTCATGAGAAAAACTGAAGATATATAGATCTTTCCTTGGAGATTTAGATGACTGAATTAAACTCAGCTGATGCTTAACATGTGTCACATTATGTTCTATAAGTTGTTGGTCCAAATGCAAATACACCATGTCTCCATTCCTAAGAATTTTACAATTCAAGGAAGATTGTTACATTGAGTAGCAGCTATAATTCAACCAATTGCCATGTTAACAAGCTGATTCTCTGTAGAATCTGGTGTCACTATGTCTCCCATGCCTAATCAATAACCAAGAGTCACTAATTTGACTTCTAAAATATTTCATTTTTTTCCCCTTTCTCACTATACTTGTTATAATTACATCGGAACAAGTCTTCATCTCTTTCCTGGGTATTCATCTTCCACACTGTTCTGCTGGCTTCAGACTGGCTTTTAAATTCATATCCTCCATGATACCATCAGAGGATTACATCTAAAATACAAATATGAATATGTCTTGCTTCTGCTTGAGCACTCATCAATGGATTCTCATTTCCTGAAAAGGCTGTGTTCTATCACCTAATAAGGCCTGCTTATATGTTTTTGGTTATCTCTGCCCATCATTTTCCATTTTCAGATGTCTTGCATCGCTCTTTCCCTGCTTACAGTGCCCCATTTATTCTTCTTTCTCTCAATAACTTGTACTCTCCCTATCAGACTTAGGTCAGGGTGTACTTTTCCCGGCACCCTTCCTTACCCAACTCCTCTCCATTCCCTTTTACTCAGTGAGTTGACTGCCCCACATCTTGGCCCTCTTAATCATCTCTATCAATGACTCGAAGTATAATAGTACAGGATTTTCTGTTTAAGGGGTCCATATTGCCTGCTTGACCATAAGCACCCTAAAAACAGAAACCATATTCTACATGAGGTTCTTGAAACCCCCAGAACATATCATAGTACATGAGACATATTTAAGTACCTGACAAATGATTTAAGAATAAATGCAGCGTTATTTTACAATGATATCTGTTAATTAAATAAAATGGTAGAGAAAGGCCAAAACAAAGCTCTTCTTTAATATGATATTCCATTGCATAATTGTTATAAATCAAATTCTTGGAGAGTGAAGTATATTGGTGACTAAAATCTTCCTATGATCTCTTGCTAGATATAATACACAAATAAAAAATGTGTACCTATTTACAAAAGTTAAATATCACTTAATTAAGGATATTAAACTACAACATGCCTAACAGATAGTCCACCTAAAACCATTACCATGACAAAACCAAGTTACTTGAACCAAAGCAAGTGTTAATACCCTAAAAACAACTTTATAATAAAAAGAAATTATGAAAATTATTTGTGTCATTTTACAAAATACTTGTCTTGATCATTCTTAAATAAAGAGGTAAACTACAAAGAAAACAGTGTTCTAAAAGTTTCTAGAGAGAAGTAATTGGATATATTAGAATGACGACCTCTTTACAATCATTTTTATAAAAAGCCCCAATGAGTATCTTTACTTATTTTAAGAAAATGACAGACTTACACAAATATTAAAAATGACTCCTTAAGAGCAAGGCACTGAATCTGTTCAATTTTAAGTCCACCTTGTTTCTAGTCCATGTCCAGTGAGTTATGGAATGCTATGTGAGTGCAGATTTCTGGGTGATCCATCTAATGCTCTGCCTTCTCAACAGTAAAGGTGCTGGATGGAGACCTCGACAGTGACCTTGTGCTACAACAAGCCCTAGAGATGGGGAGCATACCTTGAACTTTGCCTTCATACACAACTGCCTGTCATTCATAGATTTACCTAAGTGTTTATTGATCCTATTTATGCTTTCAGATAATACAACCTCTCAGGCAAACAAATTCTAGAAGTTTACTAAACACTACTTTATTTTATTTGACCTATAACTACCTCCTTCATTATCATACCAATAACGGTGTTTCTGAATATGGTTTAAAAAATTATACATTCAACTTTCCTATGTCTCCTAAAGCTTTATCAAGTTAGTTTCTTTGTGTAATAGAGGTACTTTTTTTCCCTAAGGCCTTATCCAAAAACTCCTCCAAACCATTCTCACTTTAATTGCCCTTCACTGATATTTTGTAGATTGTTTCTAGGTTTTTTGTTTTCCTTCCTAGAGTTTAGGTACCAATCTGAATAATTACACTGATTTATTCAGGTGTGGCTAGCCTGTGGTTTTAATACAAGGCTCAAGTTTAAGATAGGCTTTAATAAAGCAGAAAAATCTAAAATGTTGCCTACATGGTTCATGAAAATAAAGGTTGCCCCCGAATCAATAATAAGCAGAATTTTGTTTAGTAATTTTAAAGGGTTAAGTAACTACTGGTAAAAGTAAAAGGGATCTATTTTGTTCTCTTTCTCTCTAATCTCTTTTCTCCCCTGGTATCCCTCTTTTCTCTTACCAGGGTGTGAATCTTTATAAAGTGATGGAAGCTGGTAACTTTATTTGCAAAGCTGTGAATAAAACCACAAACTCTAAAGTAGCACAAGCTTCCTTCAACGCTTAACTTCAATGAATTTGTGACTTAAGGCTGAGAGGATCCATTTCAGCGACAGATATTCATCTGAAAATCATACTGTCAACTTGTTTGAAATGTGAAACAGACAAGAGTGGGGAAAAAAAGGTACTTTTACTATACCTGGATACATTTTAAAGTCAACAGAAAGTAATACCAGTCATCAAGTAAATTGCAAGCTGAAGCTAAATAATAAAATTTGTAAACATGCTTTTAAACATGGAGAAAAGTCTACTCTTCTGCTCTCATAGAAATAATTTAATTTAGTAGACATGAAAATTGACTTCAGATTTCCCTAAGTATCAAATACTGTGTTAATACTTAATCAAGCTGGCTTAGCACAGTGTACATATTGTCAGTAGTTTATGAGCTCCTGCATAGTATGCGAAGTGTGTGGCCTCGATATTATGCGTTATGCCTCTGGATCTCAACTTCCCATTTGCCAAGTGAATTAAATTACGGACCAAGTGCCAAATCTCCATCTGACCCTACGTAATTTTTAGCAGTAGAACTTTTACATGTCAAGTATGGCTAACATCTGTTAACTATTTCAATGACTTTATCTTGTTCCAAAAGGCTGTGGTCAATGGCAAAATGCCATATCCTGGAAACATATTACGACCTCCCATGTTTGTTAACATGCTTCCAGTTTACCATACTTTTCCTTTCATCAGTTATAGTAAAAACCAGCAATGGTGTTACTCAACTATTGAGAAATTGAAGACACGACTTTCATCCAGATGTCTAAATTGCAGTGATGAGAATAGACTGATATACGTACCATAATTCATGTTTGTAATTTTCAGATCACTTCCAAATTGCCTAAGGAAATGTCATTGTGATTCTAAAACTATTAATCAAGTTTTTAATTCATGAAATAAACTGTTTTCCATTGATTCAGGGTACTTTGATTAAATCGCATCTCTTTTGTTGATTTTTATGGTTATTTTTAAAGTTGAAGTGGCTGAAATTTTATCTTTTGTACTAGAAAGCATTGCCAGAAATAGCACAAATTAATATACCAAGTTGAAAAGAGGAACAGGAGGACTATGTTGAGGAAGACAGTTTTGTAACCTATGCAAGTCATGTGGGGACAGTGTTATTACATGCAGGTCTGAAATATCAGTTCTATTATTTATGTAGACGTCTCCAGTAATACTGGGTGATCTTTATCTTTTAATAAATTTGACTATAACATGAAATATGAATGTGAGCATTATGGACTTTCTATTAAATATTCACCAAAATCATTAAAATGATAATTCAATAAAATAAGAGAAATATTGATTACCACTAAAGTAACTTTAAAGATATAAGAATCACGAAAGAAACATTCTTGGTAATTGTTAAAACCAAACTATATTCCATTGAGAGAGTCCAACATATTTAGATTGTGATGGCTAGAAAAGCAGGAGCTTGTCCTCCAGAGTACTGAGCAACTGGGCATTAGGGTTAGTGTTAGGGGTAGGGGCAGTGCAGGAACACAAACAAAACTGCAGCCCTTACGGATCTGCCTGTTACATCTACCCCATGCATCTCCCTTCACAAAGACATGGCCCTGCACACTGGGGCAGTAATGGGACTTGCCCTGATTGTGCACAGTAGGACGTATACCTCCTCACCTTCCTAGGAGACTGAGTTTTCCTATCTCTTACAGATCTGTAAAAATTTCAGTTTTGATATATTTAGAAAAGCATCTCTTGGTGTAAACTACTTATAGAAACAGCTAGGGGCAAAGCTTTGCAGTTTTGAAATAAAAACCACAGAGAGAGCAAGCAGTAGAAACCCCAGGTGCAGCCTAGTACACACAGAGCGCACACATCAGTCTACCAACTGATTCATTTCCGAGAATACTTTGATGCTTCCTAATCACACTCACCATGAGAAAGTTTGTTTTAGGTATTTGTTATCCTTTCTCCACTCAAACCACCAAAACCCCTCTGCTAGCTTAAAGAAAGTTTATTTTCTGGCTTTGGGGAAAAAAAATATATATATAATCACATAAAGCTGCTGTAAGTCTATAGGCAGAATCCTCCAAAGTTATATTTCAACTAACCAGGAAACCTTGGAATCATTTTGCAGGACCTACCCACACATAAAACCAGGGTTAGCCTTAGGGAAAGTCTTAGAAACAGCAAAGCAATTATGGCCTTTATTGAAATACATGTCAAAACAATCTTTTATGACATTTGCCCTTAAGTTAAGGAAAATATCGTTTCTAGAATACAGATTTTATCACATGTATGTGTTGACCTATTATTGACAAGGTCTTTAAGGCAAAGTCACTGAAAACTAAAAATTTTCTAATTTCTGATTCATGAAATTCACTAAGCGAATAAATGGAAACTGGCTATGACTTTCCGAGAAAATTCAGAATGCCTTTTTATGTTATTTATTCTGATTACTGTAACATTTAATAAATACTGTTTTAGCTGCATTTACATGGCTTTTTATTTATATATATGTACATCTGTATCTCCAAAATGATGAACTCCAGATATAAGACTCACAGGTTATTTAGCATTAAATAAATAAGCCGAAAATATCACCCCTATCACAATTGTAAAGAAAAGATAAAACTAAGGCCTGGGAACTTACCAGAAATCTGAATTGAAGTAACAGGTAAGTGAAGGGTTGCTGGGAAAACCAATAGTCATTTGCAAAGTGCTTTGTGAACGAGAAGATGTAGATTTTGTGTTCTTGTGAGGCAGACAGAAAAATTAAAAGAATAGTTTTGGAGATATAGGGAAGAAGGGACTGGGTGAAGGAGGGAGTGAGAAACTCTTCTGCCTTTGAGCAGCTCTAGTAGAAGGGCACATTCTGCTACGGTAGTTAGGCTGCTATAAATTTTACATAATACAAAACCGTAACTAGATAGGCTTAAGCAACAACACAAATTATCCGAAATACTTCAGAAATATGACTTTCTACCATCATTTAACTCTGTGGTTCTATTATGCTGCAAGCAAAAAGTTCGTCCCCATTTTCCTGCTTTTCCCATCCCAACGTGTTCAGTCACCTTTGGGTTCCTGCTCCTCAGAGTTGTAAGGTTGTAGTACCACTTCCAGACCTCACACTCCACATAGAGCTCAGTAGCTGCAGCGGATTTTTTCTCCTGCATGTCTTTTTTTTAATCAATGAAGAATGTTTCCTCACCCCCATCCCAAACTTACTCTGTTTCATTGGGCAGAATATCATCACCCATCCCTTAAACTCTGACTTACATGGGGACAGACCAACTAAGATCATTGATGACCTTGAACAGATGAGTGAAATGGAGAGGGACGAAAACCTGATGGGAACATATTTTGTGGTGAGACAGTAGAGAAACTAAAAGCAGATGAGTTAACGATCTAAGGAAGGAACTGTATCCAATTTCCTTGAAACAGGAAGAAATGATTGAAACAGGAAATTTTAAATTTGACTGGTATGGGTTTTAAGGAGAAAGTAGTTGATCCTGCTAATTGATCTCTTTTTTATTTTATTTTTCCAAGATATTGGGAAGTGAAATTTTCAGGCATTAGAGTTGGTGGTGGAGTGAGGGCTTGAGAAAAATGATGAAGTTTGAAACCCACATAGAGCAATATTACAAGTTAAGTTACTCTGTGAAAGGTTTCCAGGGCTGTTAGGTGCTAAACCCAAGTCCACTTCTCGGTCCTCAGGCTGCCTTCACCACTCTGTTCATTCTCACCAATCTGAAGCACTGTTTGAAGCACTGTTTCTGGGGCACTGCTCTATCATGTGTCCTACCACTGCTTTATTTATTTATTTTTTCATTTCCTCCTTCTTAACTTTATGTTTAACTACAGACTCAAATAAAAATTACCTATATCCCAACTAGTCCAAGGCCAGCAGGCTTTTCATCACTTGAGACTTTTTGAGAAATGTAGACACTTGGGCTCCACCCCAGGTCAACTGCATTACAATCTGCATTTTTAACAAGATCCTAACAGGACTTGTATGCTTGTTAAAGTTTGAGAAGCACTTGCCTCTTGGACACTTCTTCTTGGGTGTCTAATGGGCATCTGAAGCTTCATGTATTCAAAATATATTCAATTCCTTCCCCTTCATGCACCATGCTCTAGCCTCCTGTCTTTTCTCTACTCCTGGACCATGCCGGACTCAGACACACCTTAGATCCTTTACCTTAATTGTTCTCTCTGCCTGTAATGCTTCTTCCTGGTGTTTAGTCTGGCCATGACTGGCTCCTTCTTGTCATTCGGATCTCAGCATAACGTTCACTTCCTAAGTGAGTCTTTCTGGACAACTCAGTCTAAGGTAAGGCCTCAGTTACATTCTCTCACATCAACTTGTTTAATTTTTATTACAGAAATTTAACCATTTTTTCTTTCCTCAGCAGAATGAGAGGAAATGTTCCATGAGAGCAAGACTTTGCTATCTTCTTCATTTTTCCTTTCTTAGTACCCAGAACAG
>NW_011889041.1:1733455-1738597 GCF_000151845.1 Pteropus vampyrus
TGGGCAGAATATCATCACCCATCCCTTAAACTCTGACTTACATGGGGACAGACCAACTAAGATCATTGATGACCTTGAACAGATGAGTGAAATGGAGAGGGACGAAAACCCGATGGGAACATATTTTGTGGTGAGACAGTAGAGAAACTAAAAGCAGATGAGTTAACGATCTAAGGAAGGAACTATATCCAATTTCCTTGAAACAGGAAGAAATGATTGAAACAGGAAATTTTAAATTTGACTGGTATGGGTTTTAAGGAGAAAGTAGTTGATCCTGCTAATTGATCTCTTTTTTATTTTATTTTTCCAAGATATTGGGAAGTGAAATTTTCAGGCATTAGAGTTGGTGGTGGAGTGAGGGCTTGAGAAAAATGATGAAGTTTGAAACCCACATAGAGCAATATTACAAGTTAAGTTACTCTGTGAAAGGTTTCCAGGGCTGTTAGGTGCTAAACCCAAGTCCACTTCTCGGTCCTCAGGCTGCCTTCACCACTCTGTTCATTCTCACCAATCTGAAGCACTGTTTGAAGCACTGTTTCTGGGGCACTGCTCTATCATGTGTCCTACCACTGCTTTATTTATTTATTTTTTCATTTCCTCCTTCTTAACTTTATGTTTAACTACAGACTCAAATAAAAATTACCTATATCCCAACTAGTCCAAGGCCAGCAGGCTTTTCATCACTTGAGACTTTTTGAGAAATGTAGACACTTGGGCTCCACCCCAGGTCAACTGCATTACAATCTGCATTTTTAACAAGATCCTAACAGGACTTGTATGCTTGTTAAAGTTTGAGAAGCACTTGCCTCTTGGACACTTCTTCTTGGGTGTCTAATGGGCATCTGAAGCTTCATGTATTCAAAATATATTCAATTCCTTCCCCTTCATGCACCGTGCTCTAGCCTCCTGTCTTTTCTCTACTCCTGGACCATGCCGGACTCAGACACACCTTAGATCCTTTACCTTAATTGTTCTCTCTGCCTGTAATGCTTCTTCCTGGTGTTTAGTCTGGCCATGACTGGCTCCTTCTTGTCATTCGGATCTCAGCATAACGTTCACTTCCTAAGTGAGTCTTTCTGGACAACTCAGTCTAAGGTAAGGCCTCAGTTACATTCTCTCACATCAACTTGTTTAATTTTTATTACAGAAATTTAACCATTTTTTCTTTCCTCAGCAGAATGAGAGGAAATGTTCCATGAGAGCAAGACTTTGCTATCTTCTTCATTTTTCCTTTCTTAGTACCCAGAACAGAGTGCATAGGCCTGACACAATAGTTGTTCTGTAAATGTTAGTTTAGAAGATAAAATAGAAATGATTAATTCAAACATATGGGTATTTAAGAAAGGAAACCATTCCACCTAACTTCTCCCTTTTTAATGCCTTTTTAAAAAGTTTCCTGAGCCCTTAATAGTTCTTTAGGGTTTATTTTGTTTATAAAACCTTGGGAGCAATGCTTATAGAAAACCCTTAAATAGTAAAAGTTTGAGTTAAGGAATGGATACATATATGCACCAAGAAATGTTAGAGAAACTAAAAATTGTCAGAGAAACAAATATACTTTTAAGCAGAAATCAAACCATCAGAACTCTTACCAAAGGTTGACAGTATCCATTACGAAAACTATTCTGAGATAGAAAAGAGGCATTAGCTACAATAAGTGCTTATATTCCTCTCTATCTCTGAATCTCTTAGACACACATGTGTGCACACACATACAGGCACACACATGTTTATTCACCATTCCAGTTAGGGGCAGTAAAGCTCAGTTTTCTCATCTAAACTTCCTGGAACATGTCTCTTCTCCTATCCAAGAAACCAGAACTATGATGCCTATTCAAAAGTCCACTGTAATATGTCTCAAGGAAAGCGAGCCTGTTACATCAGCTTCGCTTACCTGTGTGATTAAGAGGTATAAAAATTTTGTAATTATTTGCTATCAAGGCCTCATTAAATTGATATTCCTTAAGCAGTTCTCATCTTTATTTCAGAATTAAGCCTTAGGGTAGATACAACCCTCAATTCTCTATGGCAGATTTACTCTGTCATCTCAATTCAGGCTGCACATTTGATCCATCAGTGGAAGATAGGAGAGGAGGTTTCAGAATACTGATGCCTGCACTTCACCTACAGAGATTAGATTTAGTTGGTCTGAAAAGGTACTTCAAGCATCATTTTAAAAAAGTGTATACAAGGCAGTCTCATTTTTAGCCAAAGTGGAAAATCTCTACTCTAGTACAGTGTTGTTTAAAATGTGATCCTAAGACCAGCAGCATCAGCAAAATAGCTTGCTATTCTTAGGAGCTTTATTCATATGAACCTGAATCATATAGGAGTCAGCTTATAAAATCCATATCATTGATATGTGTATACTCCAGAGATGAGGGTAAGCAATGGAATATCAATTCTCTAGAACAATTAGAATTCATTAGAAATGCAAATTAATAGGCCCCAACCCAGATATACCGAATCAGAAGCTCTGGGTTGCAGCCAGGCAACCTGTGTTTTTATAGGCCCTCCAGGTAGTCACCCTAAAATTTGAGAATGCTGCTCTAGGGTACATGGCCTTCCAAAACAGTGATTCACTGCCCTTGTAATTGACTGAGGAGAAAAATGGACAAGAATCAATCTTTTGCATGTTCTATGTTCACACAACAAAACATCATTTCAAACCAACATTCTCAATAATCCAAATGATCATATCATTTCACATTTCCAACATGAACAGGACTTACAAGAGTATGCAAAACAAATGTCAGCATTCCCTGCCACATTTCTCCCCTGGGCTCTGTTTCTCAGCTCCATAAGATGGAAGAGCCATGTGAATGGGCTCGTCATCAGGATCTCTTTAGAAAACTTGGATCTGAGACAAATTCTACTAGTTTTCTATATATGATATCCTTCAAGGTTATTATATGTGTAAAATTAAAGTGAACGCTAGGGAACACTCGAGATAGCCATAAAAATAAAAAATAATGCATCGATTGAAGAGAAGAGACATTGTCACCAAACTATACATTGCCCCAGTGGGAAAGGAGGTTTAACGAGCATACTCCATATCCACCAGTCTTAAGTCCTTTTTGGCACCATCTGATCTATTACTCCATGGCTATACAACCTTGGTCAATTTACCCAATACCTTTAAACTTCACTTCAAACTTCACTTCCTTCACCTATAAAACTTGGATTATAATAGCTCTTATTTATACAGCTGTTGGAAGGATTTCATGAAATAATGCTTACGAGTGTTTGGCAAAGTGCCTGGCACTTAGTAAGTGGTCAATAAATGTTAACTATCATCATTTTTATTATCCTTTCTATGATGCTGCCTTGGATTGAACTTCTCTGTTATGCGTCACGTAACCCTCAAGGAGGCACTAGTAAAAGATCATCTTTATCCCGCTGCATGTAAAGGGTGCATTGTCTTAAAGAGCCTGCCATGATCCCAGAAGAGACAGCTTGCCATCAAACCCCAGAACCACATAATCTTAAACTGATGATAAAGTTCCATACTTTACTTACTACACTGCATCACTAGGCTCTGCATTCTGAACTAGTTCTTTTCTGCATTTCTTATAATTGTAGTTACAAGTAGGAACTTACTATGAGACTTTTACTGAGTAAATCTGTTTGAAGATTATCACAATAGGCTCAATCTCCATATTCTGCATCACTTAAAGTCAGAAATTTCATGAACATTAGGAATTTGTCCCATTCGTTTGGCAGTTGAACCAGTTGGCAGGTAGATATTGTCGCATGAGTTGCCAGTATTTGGTGGGTTATTGTGCTAATCCGGCTTCTACTTTTTTCTTATTCTACAGAATATCATTTTACATGCCTCCATTATGAAGTTGGGTGCTTAGTTGAAGAGGGTTATTCTTTGCTTTCGTAGAGTCATCTAGCCTCTGCCCTGAGTCATATCACCACACTTATCTGGCTTATAGAGAGATTTATTATACCCTTATAAGAATTGAGAGAAAATACCTCAAAACTTCTGGTAACTGTTTTATCTGAACTGTCCTTTCTCCAGAGAATTCTTTATGGTTCATCAATAAAATAGACCAAAACATCACAGGTAGCCAGGCCATTATCCTAAAAAGCTGTCTCCCAATCAGGTTTTCACAGTGGCATCTGTACGTGAGTGCCAATGTATTGGATTGTCAGACAGCTATTCTGGAGGTATTCTGAGAGGCTTGAGGTATTACAAGAAAATGCTGCCCGCTTTTCCCAGGAATTTCATCCTGATGAAACAGGATTATCTGTTTGTTGGCTGACAAAATTCATATTCTGAATGCGTGTATACTCCAAAGGAGAGGGGAAGCAATGGAACTGGAATACCAATGCCCGTCTCTTTAAAAAAAAAAAAAAAATTGAAAATAGCTAATTTGAAAATATTTCCATTGTTAGATTGTGTTGTCAAAAAAATATATATGCTCTCCCATAAGAACTTCCTAGCTACTCATTTTAAAACATTGGAAAAGTGACTATTTTTTGTCTAAAAATCTCAGTAGTTTTCTTTTTTAAATGTATCTGTTAAAAGTATAAAAATCTAGTTCGTTCTGATTGCAAGGACTACTTACTGATCAACATCAGGAAAGTAGCCATGTATTTGTGAATTTCACTTGTGTTTTCTATTTAATTAGTGGATGGCATTTAAAGCCTTGGTCATGGTTTTGTAAGTGTGGCCCTAAGAGCACTTTTATTTAGGTTTCTATGTCTTGGTAGCTCCCCACCCCCAGCTTTATTGAGATATAATTGACATATAACATTATATAAGTTTAAGGTGTGCAACATATTGAGTTAATACACTTATATACAATATGATTACCACTATAGTGTTAGCTAATATCTCTATCATGTTACATAATTACCATTACTTTCTTTGTAGTGAGAACATTTATGATCTACTCTCTTTTCAACTTTCAAATGCATAATAGACTGTTGTTAACTACTATAACCACCATACTAGAATGGTGATTACCAGGAGCTGGAGAGTACGAGAAATGGGGGAGACATTCATCAAAGATGCAAACTTTCAGTTATAAAATTAATAAGTTCTAGGGGATCTAATATCTGGGTCTTTCTTATAGCAGCCTCTACACTAGGGTACCTATTACACTTGTGTAAAGAAAAACATATCTATTG
>NW_011889041.1:1738647-1741059 GCF_000151845.1 Pteropus vampyrus
TCCAGAGAATTCTTTATGGTTCATCAATAAAATAGACCAAAACATCACAGGTAGCCAGGCCATTATCCTAAAAAGCTGTCTCCCAATCAGGTTTTCACAGTGGCATCTGTACGTGAGTGCCAATGTATTGGATTGTCAGACAGCTATTCTGGAGGTATTCTGAGAGGCTTGAGGTATTACAAGAAAATGCTGCCTGCTTTTCCCAGGAATTTCATCCTGATGAAACAGGATTATCTGTTTGTTGGCTGACAAAATTCATATTCTGAATGCGTGTATACTCCAAAGGAGAGGGGAAGCAATGGAACTGGAATACCAATGCCCGTCTCTTTAAAAAAAAAAAAATTGAAAATAGCTAATTTGAAAATATTTCCATTGTTAGATTGTGTTGTCAAAAAAATATATATGCTCTCCCATAAGAACTTCCTAGCTACTCATTTTAAAACATTGGAAAAGTGACTATTTTTTGTCTAAAAATCTCAGTAGTTTTCTTTTTTAAATGTATCTGTTAAAAGTATAAAAATCTAGTTCGTTCTGATTGCAAGGACTACTTACTGATCAACATCAGGAAAGTAGCCATGTATTTGTGAATTTCACTTGTGTTTTCTATTTAATTAGTGGATGGCATTTAAAGCCTTGGTCATGGTTTTGTAAGTGTGGCCCTAAGAGCACTTTTATTTAGGTTTCTATGTCTTGGTAGCTCCCCACCCCCAGCTTTATTGAGATATAATTGACATATAACATTATATAAGTTTAAGGTGTGCAACATATTGAGTTAATACACTTATATACAATATGATTACCACTATAGTGTTAGCTAATATCTCTATCATGTTACATAATTACCATTACTTTCTTTGTAGTGAGAACATTTATGATCTACTCTCTTTTCAACTTTCAAATGCATAATAGACTGTTGTTAACTACTATAACCACCATACTAGAATGGTGATTACCAGGAGCTGGAGAGTACGAGAAATGGGGGAGACATTCATCAAAGATGCAAACTTTCAGTTATAAAATTAATAAGTTCTAGGGGATCTAATATCTGGGTCTTTCTTATAGCAGCCTCTACACTAGGGTACCTATTACACTTGTGTAAAGAAAAACATATCTATTGACCTGCCCTTAAATAAAAAACAGTATGTCTTATATTTTGTCAACTCTTAAGTTCTTCACAGATGTTGAAGATCAGTGGAGTTCAGGTTAGAATTATGGGCAATGAGAAAGAAGGAAGAAAAATGAGATGACAAATATTAAGAGCATGAGTGGGGATAGATCTGTGTGTTTCTGGAAGGGGTTTGTAGACACGAGTAAAGGATGGTGTTCAATGCAGACATTGCACAGCTTAGTCCTGCTTTTACTACTCAGGTGATTAGAGGCTATTCCTGGACCCACTGGCCTTCTGTAGCAGTGCATCACCATCTTTAGGTATTTAACGTGTGCAGGCAAGATTATCTCCCAAAGGTGTCATTTGGGAAGCCATGAATTCATGTCAATAACATTGTTTTTTAAAATTGGAATTACCTTCAGTCTCTTCCATATAAAAAACTAAATTTCACTAATGTATAGTTGTATCCTGCTTTTATATTATACTGATAGTATTAACAAATATAGTATTAACTATATTTTGTTTTTGTTTTGTTAATATTGTTAACAATCATGATATTAACCGATTCAATATTCACTATCTATAATATTCATGATATTTTTTTCCATATGATATTCAATTATTTCTAAAACACAAATTCAGACTGACAAGAGCATTTTTCAACTTTCTAGATAATTCAAAAGAATGTGTCAAATTTTTAAAAAACAATTTCAGTGAGCCCCAAATAAACACATTTGCTTCACAGGCAGAATTTCATCATCTCACAGTATAGTCAGAAAGACTGACACATAGCAGATAATCACACTGAAGAGCGATCAAGTATGAACAAGTTTCCATGAGAACATACCAGAGGAGTAGCAGCTACCTGAAGGAGGTTATCAGAGGCCAAGAACATGAGGGAGGGCAGAACATTCAGGAGTAGTGATTCATGTTGAGGGAATCTGGACAGAGACTATAGAGGGTAGGGTAGTAGAAAATAACAGAAAATTATATTAGAATGGTAGCTTAGATCTGTATTGGGAATAGGCTTGTATGTTGTGAGGAGTTTTTAAAACGGGAGCGGACGAATCTTCACCACAGCATGAATTCCCACAGAAATGTTTGTTGCTTTAAATATTTGATATAAGTAATGAGAAATAAAAAAATAACATGATTTTTTTTTTTTAAACCAACAACTTGATAGAAGTGATTATCCTTCAAAATCACTGTCCTGAAACTATGGACACTTATTCAGAACTAGATGGTTTCAATGGTGACTTGTACCAAAAATTCAAAGAGGAATTAATGTAGTCCCAAAATGGGAA
>NW_011889041.1:1741109-1748854 GCF_000151845.1 Pteropus vampyrus
ATAGCAGATAATCACACTGAAGAGCGATCAAGTATGAACAAGTTTCCATGAGAACATACCAGAGGAGTAGCAGCTACCTGAAGGAGGTTATCAGAGGCCAAGAACATGAGGGAGGGCAGAACATTCAGGAGTAGTGATTCATGTTGAGGGAATCTGGACAGAGACTATAGAGGGTAGGGCAGTAGAAAATAACAGAAAATTATATTAGAATGGTAGCTTAGATCTGTATTGGGAATAGGCTTGTATGTTGTGAGGAGTTTTTAAAACGGGAGCGAACGAATCTTCACCACAGCATGAATTCCCACAGAAATGTTTGTTGCTTTAAATATTTGATATAAGTAATGAGAAATAAAAAAATAACATGATTTTTTTTTTTTAAACCAACAACTTGATAGAAGTGATTATCCTTCAAAATCACTGTCCTGAAACTATGGACACTTATTCAGAACTAGATGGTTTCAATGGTGACTTGTACCAAAAATTCAAAGAGGAATTAATGTAGTCCCAAAATGGGAAAGAACACTTTCTAACTCACATTATGAGGCCAAATTACACTAATACCAAAACCAGACAAGAGTACATTAGGAAAGAAAATTACAGGTCAATATTCATGGATAAACATAGATGCAAAAATCCTCAACAGATCAGCAAACTGAATTTAACAATACATTAAAAGGATCATACACCATGATCAAGACTAATTCCAGGAATGCAAGGTTCATTCAACATCTGCAAAGCAATCAATGTATACCACATTAATAAAATGAATGATAAAAATTATATGATCATCTCAATAGATGCAGAAAAAGCATTTGACAAAATTCAATATTTATGGTAAAAACTGTCAACAAAGTGGGTATAGATGGAATGTACCTCGACATAATAAAGGCAATATATGACAAGCCCACAGCTAACATCATACTCAAATGTAAAAAGCTGAAAGCCTTTTCTCTAAGGTTAGGAATAAAGAAGAATGCCGACTCTTGCCACCTTTTTTTTTTTTTAACAAAGTATTGGAAGTTTTAGTCATAGTAATTAGGCAAGATAAATAAGGCATCCAAATTGAAAAGGAAGAAGTAAAACTGACTATTTGCAGATGACATGATAGTAATATAGAAAAAAAACTCTAAAGAATCCACCAAAGAACTGTTAGAACTAATAAAAAAATTGAAGTTGCAGGATACAAAATATACAAAATCTGTTGCATTCTATACACTAAAACTAACAGAAACAATAATTTAAAATCATATTTACAACTGCATCAACAAAAATAAAAAAACCTAGGAATAAAATTAACCAAGAAGGTGTATGACCAGTCCACTAAAAACTATGACATTGATGAAAGAAATTGAAGACACAAGTGGAAAGATATTCTATGTTCATGGATTGGAAGAATTAATATTGTCAAAATGTCTGTACTACTCAAAGCAATCTACAGATTCAATCTAATTTCTATCAAAATTCCAATTGCATGTTTCACAAAAATAGAATAAAACAATCCTAAAATTTGTAAGAGACCAAAAACCTTAAATAGCCAAAACAATCTTGAGAAATAAAAACAAAGTTGAAGGTATCATGCTCTCAGATTTCAAACTATATTATAAAACTATAGTAATCAAAACAGTATGGCACTGGAATAAAAACAGACAAAAAATAAGACATAGATCAATGGAACAGAATGCAGAGCCTGGAAATAAACTCATGCATGTATGGTCAATTAATTCATGACAAAGGAGCCAAGAATATGCAAAGGAAAATGACAGTTGCTTCAATAAATGGTATTGAGAAAACTGGACAGACACATGCAGAAGAATGAAACTGAACTATTATCTTATACCACACACAAAATTTAACTCACAGTGGATTAAAGACTTGAATGTTAGACCTGAAACCATAAAACTCCTAAAAGAAAATTAGGCAGTTAGCTCCTTAACATCAGTCTTGAAGATGATGTTTTGGATATGACTCCAAAAGCAAAGTCAACAAAACCAAAAATAAACAAGTGAGACTACATCAAACTAAAAAGCTTCTGCAAAGCAAAGAAAATCATCATCAAAATGAAAAGGCAACCTACTGAATGAGAGAAAATATTTGCAAATCATATCTGATAAGAGGTTAATATCCAAAATATATAAAGAACTTCTACAACTCAATAGCAAAAACAGAAACAAAAACAAATAAATTAAATAATAGGAAGAAGGGTGAATAGACATTTTTCCAAAGAAGACGTACAGTTAGCCAACAGACATATGAAGAGTTCCTCAACATCACTAGGAAAATTCAAATCAAAACCACAACAAGATATCACCTCATACCTGTTAAAAGAGCCATCTCGAAAAGACAAGAAATAATGAGTATTGGCAAGGATGTAGAGAAAAGAGAATCCTTGTGTATTGTCAGTGGGAGTCTAAAGGTACAGCCATTCTGGAAAACAGTATGAAGTTTCCTCAAAAACAAACAAAACAAAAAAAAACAACGCTAACTGAAAAACATATGTGTACCCTATGTTTATTGTAGCATTATTTACAATAGCAAAGATACACACACACAAACATATACACAACACAATAGAATACTATTCAATTATAAAAAAGAATGAATCTTGCCATTTGCAACATGAATGAAACTTGAGGGCATTTTGTTAAATGAAGTAAGTCAGATAAAAAAGACAGCTACCATATGATCTCATTTATATGTGGAATCTCTTAGAAAGACAGAAGTGGGGGGTGAAATTGTTATGGGAGGTCAAATGGTACAAACTTCCATTTACAAAATAAAAACTCAGGGGTATGTAATGTACAGTGTGGTAACTATAGTTTAAAATACTGTATTGCATGCATGAAAGTTGCTAAGACAGGTCCAAAAGTCATCACAAGAAAATTATACTGTTATATGGAAATTATACACCAATAAAAAAGTATTTTTGATTACCTATTGTATACTCAGGATTGTTTCCCTGCAAGTAACAAGGATACAGAGGTACATGGTTGCAGCTATTGTTCTAATGCCCAATGTAATTAACTGTCTCGATGCCATTTTCTGATGTGTGACCACTGATAACTTTTAAGACACCCCCAAACCATCTCACCCTTCTGTGACATATCTGGGCAAGCTGATAAGAAAACTCAGATGTTCCTCCACTGGCACTGGTAGGAAAGATCAAACCTTTCAGAAACCCCCACTTTGGCTCTAACCCCTAGCCACAAAAACAGCTAAGGCCATTTATCTCTTCCTTCTCACAAGCCATTTTCAGATCTGCTTGGATACCTTCTCTGATCTTCTCAGAAAGATTCAATATATGACTAATGGATAGCCTTATATCCTCTTGGTGTGTGTGGCATCATCATTCTCAACATCTAAGACAACCTGGGTGGAGGTCCATCTGTCTATGTGAGCAACACCCTATAACACTACCTTTCTGCTTCATCATGATGAAAACATGTTATCTTTCATCTTTATACTGGTTTCCTCATGGTACCAAGATAGCTGCTTAGCTCCAATCTTTATATTCACATTCAAGGCCAGAAGAAGGGACAACAGCATAATTGCTCCATCTGTCTCTTTTTAGAAGGAAAATTATAGATTTCCCATTGTCATTTGCCAGAAATATTTCATATCACCATACTTAACTGTTAAAGAGTAGGGAATTCAAGCATTTTATTTGAGAATATTACCACCCCAAACAAAATAATAATTCTATATATGGAAGTAGGTAATCCCAGATCCTGGATAAGCAACTGCCTACATCAGCCAGGCCAAATAGGAGTCAGGTTGTACTATGTGCTAGGGGTATAACAATGAGTAAAATCACCAATAGTTCCCTTTAGAACTATCTAATGGGGGGACTCACAGAAATTATCCAGTGACAATTACACTTGTAATAGGTGCTATGAAGAGTTTATCTTTCTCTAACAGTGTATGGTATAGGGTATGACCTTGCCAAGTGTGTCCATCCACATGACATGATTTATGAGATGAAATCCAAAAGAAGAACTAAGGGCTAAATAAAGGGAAAAGGTCATTTTGTGTGAAGGGAAGGATGTGTATAAAGACTCTTTTTGGAAGGAAGGGACAGGATACATTTGGGAAACTCATAAAATGCTAGTGTGGCTGAAGCATGGGGGGACATGGGGGAATATGGATGTGTAGATGCAAGTTGATTAATAAAGAACTCGTGAATTATAATATGCAAAAAATTCAGATGGGCAAATGCTTGAGAGTTATGTTTTAAGAGCCTCAACCCTCTCTACAACCATGTGCTCAGTGTTCAAGACACAGAAATCATCGTCCCACCTGTATATTTTGTTCAGTAAAAAAAGGTAGAAATAATGATGAAATTACTTAACAGGAATTAATTTTGTCATATGATGCTATGTCATTATTCCAATAAATGTTTCTTAAACACCACCCAATTCCTTAAGACTAAACAAATACAAAGAGAAGATGTTTATCTTTCCTCCTATTAACTGGCTGTTAAGAAGCATTTAAAATGAGACCTTTTTTTAAAGTTTTAAAATTACCTTAAGGTTCTGATAATGGGAGAAGGAAATAAATGGTCAACTTCTTCCCTATTATTGGCCATCAATCGATATTCGATTATAGTTGAGGGGCTGTGGTAACTATAGCAAGAAAAATTTATTGTCTTTTTGGATCTGGCTATTCAGATGTGAATCACAATGTAAAATTGTAAAATATGTTCGAGAAAACAAATAGGGTGTAGTAACAAACTAGAGATGTTAATTATTTACTATTTAGCCTTTATTACACACAACTGTGTTGTCTGCTTTACACTGGATGATAAACTTAATATGGAAGAATCTCAAAGACTATGCTTGGAAAAGAGCAAAGAAGAAAAATCACCCTATAATTGGATTTTACTTGACTGTGCAAAATGTTGAGTTGGCTTAGTATTATGTAGGGGTCAGCTTAGGAGATAATATGAGAATGGTTGGAACATTTTCAAAAGAAAGTGAATTCATATATTTGAAAAGAACTTATATAAGGCCTAGTCTACAGAGCCTTAAGTTAAAATTCTGTCTTATTTTCTAGAAACATCATTTAGGGAAATAAACTATGTCTAAATTTCTTTGTGACCCTCAAAGAACTTAAATCATAGCCCATAAACTGCTGATGTGCAATTCTTTATTTGATGTTATTTTTGTCAGTATATAAGCCTTTTTCTAGAATATTGGCATTGTTCTGGAAAATAACCTGTATTAGAATTTTACAAATCTTCAGTTCTTTGTAGAATCATGTCAATGTGAACCAATAGCAAATACTTAAGATGGAATTAATACAAGTTTTATTGACTCAAGGTGCTTTGCCCCAGCTGTCAGACACCGACCAGACTCCTTAGCTATTCTTCACCCTGAATTCATAAAGAATAGCATTCTCATAGGACAATTTTAATTGGAAGCATATTTTCCCCCTATAATGCAAACTCAGGGTCACGACAGGTAACCTGAAATATTGTTCTACCATATGTTATCCCCAGAAAATATATTCCTCAAATATCATGATACACAAGGGGTAAAGATTACATAAGTCTTTAGATAAACTTTCCATCAAGTCAGTTTACCATAACTGAGTGGCTGGATTTCAGATGAAGACAACATAAAATTTAGATTATGGTATATACAAGGAAAATGAAAATTTTGTCCACCTGTTTAAGCGCCTATCACTTTTGTATTAAGCTTTACAGTGTGTTTCAGGATATTTAAGGATATTTAAGAACATATATATGGTCATATGTTCTAGAAACCAGAAAATGTCAGGCTTTTTATTAAAGTTACATATATATTTATTTTTATAGAAAGCCTTTAAAAGAAGTAAATTAGTAACATAATTTTCATTCTCATAATGGAAGAAATATTAACAAAATGTTTTCTACATTAATGTTTATTTGCAAGTATATTTAAAATATTTTTGAATACTGACGTATAATTTATTATTAAATATAATTTTTAAATTTCATGGACATTTAAAAATTCTAAGCCTTTGAAAATGATCAGCTTCAAAATGTTTTCAATTCTGATAAAAAGTAATTCTAAATCCCTGCTGTATAATTGCTCAGGCATGAAGAGTTATCAAGACTAATACCTACCCTCTTTTATATACTGTAAATTAATTATGCATCATAGTCAGTCTGGGCTGCTATAAAAAATTAACATAGACTGGGTGGCTTATAAGTAACAAATTTATTTCTCACAGTTCAGAAGGCTGAAAGTACGAAATCTGAATGCCATCATGGCTGTGTACAGGTGAGACCCTCTCCCAGGTTGTAGACTGCTGACTTCTTGTGGCCCCACATGAAAGAAAAAAAGTTAGAGAGATCCCTGGGTCCTCTCATAGAAAGACACTAATCCAATTTATGAGAGCTCCACCCTCACAATATAATTTACCCTCTGAAAGCCCCACCTCCTAGTACTATTGCATAGGGGGTTAGAATTTCAACATGAATTTTGGGGAGATTAAAACCATTCAGTTGATAACGTAACATTAAAGTTGAAATGAATAATTGCCTATTGCATTTTTTGGTCTAATTCACGATACCAAGAAAATGCAAATGGGATATGCTGCCAAAATTCTTTAATGATACCATGATTGATATTAATTTGTAAAGATATTCATGTAATTATATATTTAAGTTGTTCACATTTGACTTTCAGCTCCATGAGGGCAGGGACATTGTCACATCCAGGTCTACCACAAGAATTGGACATTATTGTGTCTCAAGATTTATAGAATTAATGATCTTACCCTCATTAAAGAAATCACATTGGAGACTATAACAATGGGAAAGCAAGAGCAATTTTGTGTTCCAAAATACAGAGCATCCAGAAGACACTAATGTGGCCTATCCAACAACCAAGAATGGTTTTAAGATGAAAAGCACTGAAGTCAGGGATTCTTCAAGGGGCCCAAGACTTAGTTACCATAGTTCTACATTCACATATAAAAGGAAGGCATCTAAAACATACAAAAGCAATTAATAGATTCAACCTTAATTCTCTCTTGGTTCTCTTTCATACATATAACTTCGCGTATATAACTTTTATATTTCAGAAGTCTGGTTTGACCTCTTTCAGGTATCACAGTTGACCCCTCATTTTATTGGTTTTTCACATGCCTACTGATATGTGCCCAAGCTTCAGGTTAATTAGTTACTAGTGAGAGAAGATCATTAGCTCATTTGCAGCTACTTTGGCCCATTGACGGTTCCTCAAAGAAGATTAAAGAAAATTCACTATCAAATTGGATTTTCTTAGCACTGGAGTGTTAATGTGGCTCTTTTAGTTTCTAATTGGCTTCTTTTTTAAAAGATTCATCCCCTCTCCTTACCTCACAACAGTTTTGAAAACATATGCAGTACAATAAAAAAAGACTAAATTTGAAAGAGGGAAAATTTTCAGTTCCCATCCCAATTCAGTCCCTTATCAACTGTATAACTTTGAACAAATTTTTTTAATCTCCCTAATTATTTTTCATCTATAAGAAGAATCTAGCGCATACTAAACAGGACGCTGTTATTAAATACATCTTAGAAGAATGTCATGCTCAGAATAATTACTTAAATAAATGTTATCTATTTTGATAGATTGTATTGTTATCTCCAATATGACCTGGGCTTCTCTGAAGGAAGAGCATGCATGCCTCGCTGCCTCGCTGCCTCGCTGCCTCGCTGCCTCGCTGCCTCGCTGCCTCGCTGCCTCGCTGCCTCGCTGCCTCGCTGCCTCGCTGCCTCG
>NW_011889041.1:1748904-1752172 GCF_000151845.1 Pteropus vampyrus
CTGCCTCGCTGCCTCGCTGCCTCGCTGCCTCGCTGCCTCGCTGCCTCGCTGCCTCGCTGCCTCGCTGCCTCGCTGCCTCGCTGCCTCGCTGCCTCAGACAGCAATATGACTTGCTTTGGCCAATGAAATGAAACAGACAGAAATGACATGTGTTACTCTTAGATGGAAGTTTTAAGACCCAAGATGTACTTTGTCATAATCTCTAATTTCCCTCTGGTAATATTTCAGAGAAAAGCGGTTCTGTCTGTCTGGGCATTGCAGTGAAGCCAACAGAGCAGAGTTGGAGCTTACCTGCAATAAATTTGTAATGTGAGCAAGAAATAAACCTTTGTTATTATAATCCACTGACATTTTGCAATTGCTCGTTACTATAGAATAATGCAACCTATCTTGTTTGATACACCTATTAATAGTTTTATTATAAAGGTAGATAATGAAGATTAAATACAAATAGATATTGAGCAATAAAATTATAAAATCTATAAAATCAAGAGTACTTGCTAAAGGTAAGATGCAAATAAAATGAGCTTTTTAGCAGCCACATCATAAAGGTAAATATATTTAGGTACTAGATTCAATGTCTGTTATACAAAAATAAATCAGTTACCAAAGGGAACAAAACTACTTTTAGTTAGGAAACTTAGAGAGCTGTCTCCCATGGACCTTAACAAAGGTATTAACCAGCAGCTAGAATCCAGTGTGCGGAAATTGTTTGATTTGGGGCTTTTTTCTTATTGACTTGGTCATAATGATAGTTAAAATGCCTTGCAAAATAGCAATGAGCCAGCTACAATCACCAAAGGCCTAATCTGAATAGGTCTACAAAAGCATTGCCTTATAGGTGGTTTTATATTTGGGGTACTTTCTGTTATAATAGGTATTCTCTTGTCTTCTGCCTGCAGTAGAGGTAAGATAATATAGGAAATGGAAAACAAGGAATCAAGGATGATTTGTAATAGCCTCCTAGCTTATTCCTTCTTTTTTCATTTTTTTCAATCTTCTTATTTATTTTCTTCTTATTTCCCTTGTCTTAATTTCCTCTTTCCTCTTTATGAACTGTAGCTTTTAGTCGAAGCATCATATTATATAATGGGAATATGGTAGAAAATTTTGAGCCATCAATTTTTTTTGTTTTGTTTTCCTTTAATCACGATACTCCATAGCTCTAAAACCAGTAAAGGAACGGTATTCATTACTCCTGAGAAAAAAGGGATATAATCCAAGAACAAAGAAGTCATTGTTATATCTAAGCTTCAAATCTAGCCTTTTCGAGCACATAAAGAAACAACAGCATTGAAAGCCAGGCTTTGTATAGAGAGAGCAGTGTTTTCTAAATTAAAAAAAAAAAAAGTCCTTGTACATATCATGATCCACTCTAGTACATGTAAAGCTGTACTAAAAGTTAGTGTAAAAAAACATGGAGGATATGCTGCAAGAAAACTTCACATTAGATAGGAGAGTTCAACCTGGGAGAGATGGAAGGAAGAGAAAGGCAAGAGGCCAGAGGTTCAACATTGATATCATGTTCCAACTCATTCCCAATCACTACTGCCCCCTCTCCCAATTACCATCCCATACTATCTGTGGTAGATCTCACTATGAGTTTGGGACCAGGGTAGAAATGAGAATATATCCACTTAAGTTTGTGGAAATTCCTAGGATAAGAGGCCTTCTTTCCTCTCAGCAAAACTCTTCATTGATTATATTTTCAAATCAGTGTGATCCTGGAACTCTAGCAGAAAGAAAGCCATGAGTGAAGGAGGGATTCAGCGATAGTTTCGACAAAATGCTGCACAAGATAGCAATGCACAAAAAATAGCTGACTATTTAGCACCCCACGGAAATTCAGAGAGGCTGAGACCCTCTCAAGAGAGTAAGAAGAGGATCAGCCTTAGAATGAAAAGCAACCACATACTGAAACCTCAAAACTAGAAGCCATGACAAGGAACGATGATACCCAAAATATAAAGGTGGGCCAATGCTTCTTCAGCACTCTGCCCACAGTATGACCAGAGACCAGGCAGGACAGTCCCTCACATCAAAGGCCAGCAAAGAAACACCTAAGCCTGCTCTACATTCTCAAATACAATCTCTTGTGGAAGGAGAATTGAAAAAGAGGTGAGAAGTCCTCCAACTGGAAATTCTAAGTTAAAAGAGCTGATTAGGTTTCCTGGAGGACTGAGTTAATTTGAATAAGCATTTGGTTTATCTTTCATGGAAATTTTAAGATATGCTTCCTTCTCATTGGGAGAATAGAAGCTTCTGAGGTCAGACCATGAATAAACACATATAAGTATTGTCTTTGCATACATGCTATTTGTTGTAAGGTAGTATGTTTTGATCCTTTACTGTTTAAGTTGCTTTAATCTTTATTGATTGTCTGAATATTTCTATACAAATTATTTTTTAATAGTTCTACTTTTTTTCCTAAATGATTCAGAGACTCAAACACGTGTAATCTATTTTTGGATATGATTGAAAAGCAGATTAATTCTCCCCCCAACTTTATTGCAATATAACAGATAGAACATTGTGTAAGTTTAAATTAAGGTATATAATGTGATGATTTGATCAACGCATACATTGAGAAATGATTGCCACAATAGGATTAGTTAACACCTCCATCGCTTCCATCTCTTGGCAATATTTCATACCATTGAACATACCCTCCATTTTGAAAACCTCTGTCCTCCTGGCTTGTCCCTGGTATCTTTCATTACTTATTAGTTGTGCCTTCACAGTAGCCTTGTTTTCTCATCTTCGTCTTCCAGACTACTAAGCATTGGAATGGCCAATGGCATTTTTTGCAGTCTTTTCCCACATTTCTTTGCTAAGCGATTTTCTTCCATTCTCATGATTTTAAATAATATTTATACACTAATGATTCAAGCTAGATTAATTTTGGGTCTCTACTTTCATATAATAACTGTCAATTAAAATTTTTATTTGATTGTTTATAGCTACCTCCAAGCAGAATCAAACCAAAAAAAAAAGACATTTCCCTTTGATCCCAATCACCAAATACATTCTCAGTCTACTCCAAGCAAAAAATCCTGTATATCTTCATGGAGTTCTTGATTTTCCTTATATCTCATATCTTTTATATCATTAAGCCTTTTTGGTTTTACATCCAGTATTTATAGTCCAAATCAAATTATATTTCACATCTCCACTGAAACAATCCTCATCTCATCTACATTCTTCACCCTCTCCCACTGCCGCCATGTAGTCAGTCTCTTAACTGGTTTCCTTGTCTCGATTTTTGCCC
>NW_011889041.1:1752222-1798835 GCF_000151845.1 Pteropus vampyrus
TATACAAATTATTTTTTAATAGTTCTACTTTTTTTCCTAAATGATTCAGAGACTCAAACACGTGTAATCTATTTTTGGATATGATTGAAAAGCAGATTAATTCTCCCCCCAACTTTATTGCAATATAACAGATAGAACATTGTGTAAGTTTAAATTAAGGTATATAATGTGATGATTTGATCAACGCATACATTGAGAAATGATTGCCACAATAGGATTAGTTAACACCTCCATCGCTTCCATCTCTTGGCAATATTTCATACCATTGAACATACCCTCCATTTTGAAAACCTCTGTCCTCCTGGCTTGTCCCTGGTATCTTTCATTACTTATTAGTTGTGCCTTCACAGTAGCCTTGTTTTCTCATCTTCGTCTTCCAGACTACTAAGCATTGGAATGGCCAATGGCATTTTTTGCAGTCTTTTCCCACATTTCTTTGCTAAGCGATTTTCTTCCATTCTCATGATTTTAAATAATATTTATACACTAATGATTCAAGCTAGATTAATTTTGGGTCTCTACTTTCATATAATAACTGTCAATTAAAATTTTTATTTGATTGTTTATAGCTACCTCCAAGCAGAATCAAACCAAAAAAAAAAGACATTTCCCTTTGATCCCAATCACCAAATACATTCTCAGTCTACTCCAAGCAAAAAATCCTGTATATCTTCATGGAGTTCTTGATTTTCCTTATATCTCATATCTTTTATATCATTAAGCCTTTTTGGTTTTACATCCAGTATTTATAGTCCAAATCAAATTATATTTCACATCTCCACTGAAACAATCCTCATCTCATCTACATTCTTCACCCTCTCCCACTGCCGCCATGTAGTCAGTCTCTTAACTGGTTTCCTTGTCTCGATTTTTGCCCATTTTCAATTTTTTTTTTTTTTTTCAAACAGCAGCCAGGTTCTTTTAAAATTTAAATTACATCCTTCTCCTCTTTGAAAACACCTGAAGGATTCCCATTACAATCAAATTGAAATGCAACTCTTCACATTGTCTCCTCCTGCTTAATTCTCTGACCTTTTTTTCTAACACTCTTATTTTTCCTCTTTACTCTGTTCCAATTTAATTTTCTATTATTTGAACATATAAAGCTCAATCTCACTTTAGGGGCTACACTTGTCCTTTTTTCTTTTCTCTGCTTAGAATGGTTTTCTACCACATGGCTTCGTCCATCTCAACTTTTTTTCAACTCAAAGAAATTTCTCACTTAACATCTTCAAGGGAAATGGCATGACAAAACCAGTTTTACCATAGCCTAATTTATATAAACAAGGGTTAAGTTCCTACAGCACATTTCTGGTCACTAGAACATCACCAAACTTCCAAATAAAGACCCAAACTACTTCTAATATTAAACACTGAAATAAATGTGAGCTATACATTTAAAACAAGATTTTTTTCCAACCTCCCTTTTCCAGATCAGAGTAACAAGTGGCCAGTGCCTATCCTGGCAGCTCAGAACAAAAAGCTGAACTCACTCTGGACAGGACGCCCTACCTTCACAGGGTGTACTCACACCCCCACACTCATTCAGATTAGGACAATGCAGATATGCCAATTCACCACATGTGCACATATCTTTGGGATGTGGAAGAAAATGAAGTACCTGAAGAAAACCCATGCAGACACGGGGAGACATACAAACTCCACACAGGCGGTGGCCCCAGGCAGGAATCCAATATTTTTTTTTCTCATCGACATTATAATTAAGCAACATTAAAAGAAATGACATTCAAAGAACTGCTGTGATACCACCCTCTTAGAGGATTTTTTTGACCTTCTAAACGAACAAACAAAAAATGTATTTGTCAATTGACTGATGAACTAAAAGAAAGCATTTAAGTAGTATAAGTAGAACTGAATTTACCTTTGATGTCTAAATTGTCTTCATGTTGACACTAAGAAATGAAGACTGTATTTATTTTACTTTAAAAGGCATTTTCCCTGGAAATGGATTTGTGAAAGAGAATGAGATCTGGAGTGACTAAAAGGGTTGGTCTAAATGTCTCTATAGGCAGTGCCTCTCAGCCATTTTCACAGCATTCCTTATTTCGCCTGTTGCTACTAATTTCCCTTTTCTTGAGCTTGTTTCCTTTCTATCCTTAATGAAATAAGAATAGCAAGATAGAAGAGGATTAACACCTGCGATGAAAGAAATGTACAGAATTTGTAAGACAATCAGAAAAAATATGCGAAATTATATTTTGGGTGTTTATTACCTAGATGTGTGGTCAAAATAAGAACGAATGCAATGGGTAGAATACTCCATATGATTTGTACAGTAAACAATCCTCATGTATCTCAAGATTGCCACTGATAATGCTCACGACCTCCAGTTCTACTCACTCCTGATCATCACTCGTTGCCCACATCCCCTTCATCAAGGTTCAATACAAACATGGAAATGTTAAATAAATCTTTATGTTCCGGTTAACGATTTCATTCTGTCAAACCCTCTTAAAACTTATCTCCAACGATTTCATTCTGTCAAACCCTCTTAAAACTTATCTCCAAGCACTTTTTCTATTACTGAAGTACTAGGGGCATTAACGGATTTTGTTTTCCCTTTACGTATCATTAAATTCTAATATTTTAGCCCAATTGCATATTATTTGCAGAGATTAATTTTGATTAAGTCATCCAAAAAGAATGGGGTGTTTGGGTCTTGCTCCTAACAGACATCTACTACTTCTGAATTTCCTCTTTATGGAAAATTGTTTCCCACTGTTTCTTTTTATATATTGTATCTCACCGTTAGCCTCCAAGCATTACCCTTCTGTCCTTGATAGTACACTTATTTGGCATCAGAGACTTCTGTTATTCTTTCTTCACTGCAATCTGGTAAACATTTATTGCTTGAACCTTTCTAGAGATACTAAGGAAGAGGTGCCCAAGCAGTAGATCAGACTTCTGAAGAGCAGCTCTATGTGAACTGCAGTTCCCAGAAAAGAAACTGACTCATCATAGCCTATCCTGACTCATCGTAGCCTACGACTCAACTGCTAGCAGCAGAGCCTTCAGTCTTTTCTCCTGCCAAGAATGGGTGATCTCCATGTTCCTGAAAAAGTTTCACTGGAAAATGACTGTTCTTGTTGATACAAAGCAACCAATACTGTTTTCTATTGGATAAATTTTGTTCATTAATAAAGGAAATGAAAAGTTTGAATTGATAGAGCTTGAACACCTTGATAGACTGAAACATACTTTTTAGGTTTGGGCTATTTAGTTCCAAATAGCCAAATTAAAAATAAAAAATCAAACCCAATGTGATTTAGTTTATTTGTTCAAGGCATGGCATCCATTATTTAATTGATAATGAAGATAATTCAGACTTTTGTAGCAGAAACTGTTGGCTGCCTACCCAAGAACCCAATTCCTGTTTGTCTGTGCTAATAGAAATCTTATTTTATTGGAGAGTCTATTCTTCTCCCAGGTGATTCTGAGTCAGTTTTTAATAGACTCATTTTATGAAAACTAAGAGAAGCTTTTCAGTAATCATGGAAATTCCTCCTCCTTAATCCCTTTAAAGAAGATCTATTCAGAGAAAACAGAAATAATTATGTTAAAATGTATTAAACCGGGAATCAAAAACTCTGCTTAATTAGTACTGTCTACACATATCCAAAGCAAACTCTGGGTTACAAATGAAGATTTTACTTGAAAGATGGCTGTTTTTTATTTATAGTTTCATTTTTACCTAAAATATTTAGAAAATATCTTACCTAATTATATTCTAACTGCCTCTGGTATAGATTTAAATATGAAAATATTCAATAATCTATTTCATTCTAAATGAAAAATTACCCATAATTTTACAGACAGATTAACATAATTATATGTACTAGATGGAAAAAATCCATTGTTTTATGAAGTTTTATGACTTTATTAAATGACAATCTCACCTCATAAAAAAACTTGCTGCATTTTAAAGGCATGTTTTCCTTCCCTTTGTAGAACCAAAATGATAGACACCTGTGCTATAAAACCCTGATTAAGGATACATTTATTGTAACTGACTTGTCTTTGAAGAAGATTTGGAAATACTCATATACCATTCTAAGTTTTGGGATGCAACCAGTGTGGTCTGAAGACACTGAAGGCTCAAAGAGGAGGCACTTATGGAACAACTTGAGAAACTCAAGTGCAATACATCATTGCAGCTTAGATGACATTCATCTCAGAGTTCTCAGGAGAAGCAAAGTGTGCAACAGCAGAGTAGGCAGATGAGGACATGTAAATATGACAGTAGTAGTAATCAGAGAATACAGGCTAGCTTCACACTGCCTTAAAGCAGAGATGCCATCATTTTGACCATCCGTCCCTCGGGTTTTGTACTTTGGTTGTAGGGCTTACAATTTCGATTGTTCTCAAAAATAAAATCTTTTACTTACCCTTAAGTTGTTTGTAATCATTTCTCCATACATGACAACGAAAGGGATTCACGTTTCAGGACTCTCACACGGAATTTAAAAGTAGGAACAGACACAAGCCCAAACTTTGGAATAACCACAAATGCCGCTTTCTTTCTGCCTTAAAGCTCTGCCCAAGAGACCTTTTTATTCACTTTGCTGAGTTCCAGCTGGTACCACTCTGCTGACTTCTAGTGCCCAGAAACACCTGTGGGGATTTATAGACAGAATTCTGGGGAAAGAGATTGTGGATAAACATGTAGAAGCAGCTAGAGCACAGAAGCTTATTACTGGAATAGCCAGACTACTCTACTGGAATAGCCAGACTACTCTGGAGAGAATTTCGTCAATGATGGAATTTTTCTCAGGAGAAGTCTGATCTGGCAATCTTTCATCAAAGTGTTTTCCCCAGAAGTCACAGGTGACCCTCTGGTGATAAACTTGTTTCTCATCTGGGGAGAAAGAGAGGTAAGGAAGATATTGGAAAACTCTAAATTCAATGGTTGTAATCCAGATCTCACTTAGCGGTGCCACAACCATATTTTCTAGTTTTTCTAGCTGACTATTTAGAGTGCTACACATGCTTCATGCTAATTCCTGCTTCTGTAGTTCTGTCCACAATGGCCTACTCATTTGTGCTGGCCTAGGAGACAACATTCTCTTTTTAAGAGAGATCTTCACCTTCACACTTTGTCTTTTCCTTCTCTGCTCAACACAAATATATATTTTTAAAGCAACTTGACTGTTTCCCTCAGATTTCCAGAGAACAGTTTGTCATTTGCCAGGCATTAGCAAGCCTAAATTAAAAGGCAGTTTTGAAGATGAAAATGCCCACATTCTCTTCACATTGACTTAGAGAGTTAACAACCACTGGAATATGTAGAACTCCTTGAGAGAACTTTGTGACTCACCAAATTATTCCTTCCCATTTTAAAAAATAAAAGATTGCATTTTTAATTACTCTGAGAAAGCATAGCCAAATGTTAACTTCAAATGTAATTTAATGTAGACAATTTGATATGAAGTGTTGTGGACCGCAATAGAAATGAGATCAAACAGAGAATGATTTATCTTTAATTGTAAATATATCACAAGTTATCAGTATGCTTGGATTATTGACTATTTGTGCCTCTGTGCCACTATAGATTAAAAAAATGTATATTTATTTTTAGCAATTGGTACTATAACGATTGCAGACAGTTGAAAAACATACACATATCAAAAACTTAACTACTAAACATTTTTTCCACAATTTTCTAATCACAATTGTACTCTGATGCCAAATCAAGCCAAAAGTAACAATATGGAAACAATATAGAAAGTAACAATTATGGTGTTACTTTATTATTGCAAAAATTTATAATTAGCATAGAAAAAATTAAATTCATAAATAAAATATTGAAATATATATTGATTTTTCAGCCAATGCAGTTGCTTTATAGCTTTATGAGTTTGAAATAAAAACATCAAGTTAAAAAAAGTAAAGTTTAACAATATTCAAATTTTGAAAATCTAAAGATAGCACTTCCAATTTTTAAGATTAATCATCTGACCAAATATATTTAGGAACTTAAAGTCAATGCTAATAATTTAGTTCATGATTTGAAAATGGATATACAAATAACAAATATACTGGTTATTTTGATTAGCCTTATTTTTTTGGCAAGTTAATGGGAACTTAAAATTGATCAGAAAATAACTAGCTAACTATATCATATGCACTAATTACTATTTTACGGATTCAAATTTATCATGAAGTAAATCATACAGACTGTAACTTAGGATAACACTTTTTGCCCTCAAAGACAATTCTGTAATTCTGTACAATGTCATAAAATATACTGGTGTATATATATAGTTGAATATTAAGAAAAAAATCAACATCTGCCATGTTATACTTTATATTACTATACTTAATAATCCAGTGTCATTAAATCCATCTTAATATTTTTGTTATTGATGATGAATAGGATATTCTGTTGACTGGCTACAAAGACTTGCTTGAAAAGAAGTGATTATTGATGATCTATGACTCTTAATGAATCATGAGTCCTCCAGGTATTTGGATTGATGAAGGTTCTCTGGTTTGACTTGATATTCTGAAGGTTCTATATAAAAGTAAAAATGAAAGTTAACAATATGCCATTTTAAGGATTTTACAAATGAACATGTGCTTCTATTTTTGGATGGATTCTGTGACTGGAGGGAGAAAATAACCAAGTTTCTGAAAGTAAACTCCTAGTAGTAGAATATTCTATGGTCTTTCTAAGAAATATCATGCATTTAACTTCCAAACAATCATTCCAAAGCAAAAAAGTCTCTTTTTTTTTTTTTTTCAAATATTTGTATTTAAAATGATTGGTTTCTCTGCAAATTTCTTTGAAGATTTAGGGCTGCTTTAATTTTGCATACCATAAAATAAATGCAAAAAGCTTAATCTTTACTGCAGGAAGGGTTCACATGGATTAGACCTGACCACCAGGTGAATGGCATCCAGCCTTCATTCACTGAGAAGGCATTATCTACCTCCAGATGTGGTGTAACACAGGTTTTGTTAATGATGCTTTTGTCAAAACAAAAACATCATTAAAACATCAATGTTTTTTCTTTCTGTCATGGCTTTTACTTTAGTCATTTACTTAACCTTGGGTTTGGATCTTTCAAATTACATGTAGGGATCAATTTTTAAATTGTAAGGAAAATAATTTGCAACTAAATGTAATATAAGTAGCAGTATGCATTATTTGCTTTAAAATACATATTAGAATACCCTCAAGGTTTTTGTCTTTAACACTCCCATTGTCATCAGTAAAGGGATATCCCTTTCTATGCAGGCAAGAAAGGAGTAAAAGTTACAACTGATACATGGGGAATTTTAAATTGCCCTCACCTTATTTATCTATGGCACAGCAGTAATCTGTACAAACTCATGAGCCTATGTGGCAGATGTGAACTTCATACATTATATACGTGGTCAAGTAATAAAGATCTAAAACCATTAAAATAAGATTTTTGCTACATTGGAAAACCATTTGTGCTTCTCTGAAACAATATGATTGTGAAAAAATATCTAGGCAGGCTCAGTAACTGAATAGTTCTCTCAAATATTTTAAAACAAATAAAGAAAAATTGAATAAATTCCAAATGCTATGCTCCCCCCTCCTCCCTCCCTTGAAACTGACTAATTATTTGGACTTTAAACCTATTTTGGAAACCAAGGAATATCTTCTCATACAAATACAATTTTAAGGCTTTGATACTGGCATATGAGAATAAATATGCTTGAATGTCCGTAGGCAGAACATCCACTCATCATGTGCCCAACCCCTTGGTATTGCCATATATCTCCCCACTTCAGTCTTTCACTTCATCTTCCTGCTTGTCAAGGCCTTTAAGACTGAAGTTTCTGGAGGAGCATTATGTGTAAATGCTTTATCTAATTTCCTGTGTCTCCTCCTCTGTGTATCATGAGAAGAAAAATGCCCATTGCCTCTGCTCCTCTCTAGGGCTAATCTTACTGATAAATGTACTTCATGTGTGTGTTTGTATAATTTATAGAATATAGATGTATATGCACACATTTATATATTTTTATTAATATTTAAAATACTCAAATTATTTATAAATATATACATAAGTATAATGAATTAGCAAATGAACATCATTGATATTTAAATGTCATTATTTTTTTACTTGAAGCAAGCAACTGCACACCAATTTATATCTATTTGTAAATGGTAAATAAGTGGAAAAATTTTAAACCCTTGACATTTAGAAATCTAGAGATTGATGTGTCTCTAATCTTAAATCTCAAATGCCCACTGGAGCATTACTGCATTAGAGCAATGAAGGCAGCCAAGGAAAAGGAAGATTTGGAAAGAGTGAATTAATGTTGGGCAGTAGTAATAAGTCTTTCTAGCGGTACTCTGTGAGGCCTTATTTAATGTCTCTTTTAATGATTGCATATTAAAACATGAATAAAAATCATTAGCATATAAGAAATTGAAATAAAGAGTAAATCTTCAGGTAAATATAAACCGTGTGAACTACACAACAGGTCCATTATGTAAGTGATTTGAATAAGAAAGCAGCAAAGTTCAATTGGGATTTTGTAAGAAAACCAGGGGAAAAATTGATAACAGCTTAATTGGAGGGGACAATCCATATGTGCTTGTAAAATGCAACGTAAAAAAATCCCTTATGATCACATTTCCCTTACATATGAAGACTGAAAGTAATGTTTCCATGAACCTATCCCACATTAAAAGTTGATTTAGGAGGTTTTAATGGAGCAGCTTTCATTCTCAGGCCCTTTGTGAGCTCTGCCATTGTGAAATGTGCTGTAACAGGGCTGATTCAGTTCCAGCCCTTCCCTTCTGAGTTGTATCCAGTTACCTCAGCTTGAACATAACCAAGAGAAGGATTCCACAGGTGACTGCCATGCACATGACAGTATAAATTACTTCTCCTAGAAACAAAGGTTTAAAAAAAATTACTGGATTTCTAGAGAGAATAAATAATAAAAAGAGTACAAAGGTTTGATTTTTAACTGACCGTTGAAGGAGGAATGAAATTCACTTAGAGTTATTTCCTTTGCATGGTTTCTTTTATGCAATGAAATGCCTTTCACATTAGAAAGAGTTGGATAATCTGAAAGAAAATAATGAATATGAGATTAAAGTATTTAAAGGTGATGCATTATTTTTATCCCATGGATTTTAATTTATTTTATAAAGGCAGCAATTTATTTCTTTTATACTATCTTAATAAAATATAAATTTAGGTGAAAGTGGGACTTTTCTTAAATTTTAACAGTGTTTTTTTACCTTTTAATCAGATAATTTCCTTATAGAAACTTGTTTTAAAAATATGATTAGAAAAAGTTACATTTTATAAAATAGTTCATTGTACCTCATATAAAGATTAGGAGGGAAAAAGTAACTTTAGGCTACCCTTTGGCATATTGAAAATGATTTGTTCTTTACAAGAGTGATTGTTTTAATGTGCTTTAAATGATATCTTAGTTTTCTAAGACTCATTGTATCAATGAATTCTTACAAAAGAGAGTCCTTAAACCAATCACTCTGTTCGCCCCTCTGCTCAGATATCTATATCTGTCTTTGCTTATTTTTCCTATTCTGTTTCTCTTTTTCAACACCTTCAATTTCTATTATTTTTACCTATTTTTATCTCACTTGAGAGCTCTTCTTGGCCACTCTGTGTCCCTAGTCTTCATGGCCATTTTCATCTCACTTCACAAAACATAAGACAAAAGGAAGCAATCTTTAAAATTGATAGATCTATTTTAGGTGACTTTTACTAGTAACTTTGAAGTGAAATCACACTGAGTTTTGATGCAACACAAATATGAATACCAAACATATCAATAGCCCAATAACCAATTTCTCTGCTGCTGATGATTCAGGTGAGTTTTCAGGCTTAAAAAAGAAAAAGCTATGTAGTCTCCATTTGAGGGAGGCCTTGCTGTCTGTCATAGATGGTTCATGTATTTTGAGACCTGGAAATCCAAGTATAAGTAGATAGTTCTTTGCAGAAATGAGTGTATCAAGTAGCAGGATAGCATATCTGATGACAGCTACTGACAATAGCCCCAAATAGGAAGGGAGATGAGAAGATATATTGCCAACAGCTCCATTTAGTACCCCCTCCACCCAGGGCTGCTGCTATTCAGAAGCCAGTGACTTGGAAGCCAAGGTTTGAAGTGTATGTTAGGAATAATTGGAAGAAAGCAAGGGGTACAGATGGTTTAAGATCAGTAACAAAACTCTCAGGGTGGGTCTGGGAGAAGCAGCTCAGTATAAGAGCTGAAAAAGCTACCGAGGATTTTGTCAATAGAAAACCTATTCTTGGATCTGAACTCTGATACAGTTAAAGCATTTTCATTTTGAGATTTTTTTAATCCCAATTGACATATTGGGTTATCATATAGTATTTATAGAAGTCTGACCTTAGAAACTGAAAAATCAACCTCTTCTGAATGTAAAAAAGTAATAGAGGTAGAGCTTGTGAAAACTTTTCACTTTTAACAGGACAAACAAACGAAGACTCATGGACATGGACAATGGACTAGTGGTTACCAGAGGGTAGTGGTGAAGGAGAAGGGGAGAGATAGACGGAGTAAAGGGGGTCAAATATGCGGTGACTGTTAAAGTGTACAGCTGAAACTTACTGGATTTTGTTAACCAATGTCACCATAAAAAATAAGTTAATGAATTAATTTTAAAAAACCTTTTCATTTTTGTGGTTATAAAATAAATTTCGTTATTCACTAAAATGTTAAAATGGAAAAATTGAACTATTTCAGATAATACCATATTTTTATAATAATGGTCTTTTGGGAAGAATTAATTTTATTCAAATTGAGCATATTTTTAGTGAAATAAATGATCATAACAAAATATTATATTTAAATCAATTTGGAATATGAAAGATAAATCATTTTGCGTCTTTTTAATTCTATGGCATTTTGTGACATTTTGGGCAGATTTATGGCATAAACGTAAATGTACATAATGTACATTGATTATTCGAATGATGCTATAGTTTTCCTTTTTGAAATTCTATCTCTAAGTACATTTGGTCTAGCTAGGTATCATGATTTATCTTTACATAAGAAAAAAGATTTTATTTTGACAAATTAGGCTATCTTTTAGCTATAAAACCACCGAAAGTAATTATTTAACAGTCACCCAGCAAAGTTTAAAAAGAATCATTTAATTCACTAAATTTCACTCACATGGAACTCATTAACAAGGTTATAATAGATCAATGACAGAAATGCTAGTTAATGATCCCACTGAAAATTTTAATGTGTTCAGCAATCACGCCACAATCTTAAATATTGCACCCTAGGAGGATACCCAACATCAGTTAGAGAGATTAATGTTACAGAGGGCTTCTTGGCTACTGAAGCCCATTGGAGATTCTTCCCTGCCTTTTATAAACAGAGAGGTTTACAGTGTTTTATAACCATGAAATTAAAGTCAGCAGAGTTAATAACCAACTTCAGTCCCACACCATCTGCTGTATTTATATATAAACACTGTCAGTGACTTGTTTATCTTAACTTGTTCCCTAGAGAAATTAAACACTATTATAAACTATATGGTAAAATCCCTGTACATTTGACGGGAAATCAAGATTAATTTCAGCCTTACATTAAGAAAAAATTTAAATAGTATTCTCCTCAGCTACAAAGATGTGATCATTTTTATTCTTTTCTTCCAAAATCCTTGTGCAGAGTGGCTGGTGGAGACCAAAACTCTACTTTGTATAATTTATATGAAATGGTAAATGAATTGTAAAAAATGTGATGGATCGGATATGAAATAATAATTTAAAAATAAATGTCAGAATACTTAAAATAGAAATTAAACATCACAAACTGCAAATTTGTAAATCCTCATTTAAAATTTCAGTTAAAACATAACCTAGGAAGAAACAGTTTGGAAAAGTGAATGTTTTCATAGACTGATTTAAAAATATATTGTGTAGCTGTTTTTTGAATTCTTAATGTATCACATGACTTTTAAATTTTTTTTTTCTTTTTTGCTTTCTTTTCATGGTTAAATAAAAGAGTGCCAATATTATAGCGACATTTTAGTGAGAATGAAATTCAGGAATGACCTTCTTGTGCACTCAAGGTTTGGTGCTATTTATCAGATGTAATATATTACATTTCTAATTTGGTCAATATTGTCTCACCTGAAGGTATACAAATTCCCATATTGAAAATGAGTTTTGAATTATTTCACCTAGTGATCAAGAGTGAAATTTCATATATCATAGACTCTTTTGATCATTGTTTGAAAGTTCCCTCCTAAAATGGATCTAGGGAACGTTGCTGCTGGGAAGAAGGAAAAATATATAGGCATATTTAAATTTGAAAAAAATATATTACTAATATGGCAAATCAAGCTATACACATAAATAATGAGGTTATTTTACCACTGCTGCTAAAACTTATGTTTTGAATACTAAACTAACTAAATAATATGCTTCCTCTAAACAATTACACTATGCATCAACAAAGCATTTTCATTTATTTAGTTTACAAACTTCAAAGAAGATAAAACCATGTCTTAGATTTATTTTCTAGTACTATGGCTAAACACATGGTGGTTGCCAGGGGCTGAGAGAAAGCGGAAATTGAGAGGTATTGGTCAAAGGGTACAAAGTTTCAAGATGATGTAAGATGAATAAGTCCTAGAGATCTACTTACTATACAATGTAGTGCCTATTTTTAGCAACACTGTATTGAACACTTAAACATTTGCTAAAATGGTAGATCTCTTGTTAAATGTTCTTATTGCACACACACATACACACACACACACACAATAATAAAGAGGATAGAAGGAAACTTTTGGAGGTGATGAATCTTATGGTGAAGACTGTAGTAATGATTTCATGGTTTATACTTATCTTCGAACTCATCAAGCTGTACACATTAAATAGGTACAGCTTTCTGTATGTCAAAACAAAACAAAACACAACAAAACACATAAATGAATAAGTATATGCTCCAGAACATTTGTCATGATCTTCCGACATAAACCCAAAAGCTCAAGGTTAGTGATTGATTCTACAGACTATCCATGCCTTAAGATGGTTTCACTTAATGACTTTTTGACTTTACCAATAAGCAAAAGTAATATACATTCAGTATACATTCAGTAGAAACCATATCTTCAATTTTGAATTTTGATCTTTTCCCAGGCTAGCTATATGTGATATCATACTCATATGAGCTATACAGTGGCAGCAAAATGATTTTGCACAACTGTAGGATATTGCAAGTGTTCTGAGCATGTTTAAGGTGGGGCTAGGCTAAGCTACGATGTTCAGTAAATTAGGTGTATTAAATGCATTTTCAACTCATGATATTTACAATGTAAATGTTGGTACAGAACTCCATTGTAAGTCTAGGAGTATCTATTGACAAGCCTTGCAACTGCTCTTTGACCCCACGTCGAATGACAGTGTTGCTCACAAGTCTAGTAGATTTGCTTGGTGATTATAGTGAATCTCAACGGCACTAATAAAATTTCTCAAATGTTCTACAATTTCCTTAATAGTTTCTGCAAATAATAAAATAATCACTGAGGTAGCAATTGAAATAAAAATGATCCTATTTCTAATAACTAACACTAGATTAGATCAGTAAAGTACTATTGTTTTAGAAGGCAATAATTTTAAATGTTGAAATTTAAAAAAAGTCGTCAGCTATAACTTTGGGCTTATATAAAACAGATCAAAGATATCAATTTAAATAGGAATATAATATTCCTGGTTAGAGTGTATATCTATAAACACACAAGTGTATATGTATAGTAGAATTATAAAATCGACGAAACTTCTTAGATTATCTAATTTAAACTTTCAATGCAATGATCAGTTCTGCCTCATTCTTGACATATAGTCATCACCAGTCTAGAAACGAGCCATTTAATACCTTCTACCTTTCTACTATGATTGATGGTCAATTCTAGTTAAAATGGAAAATAATTTTTCTAGATTGCTCTTTTATTAACTCAAAATGATAAATCTACTTTCTTTGTTTGGCATCAATGCTTAGCTCTCTGACTGCTACATGTAATGTAAGTATGTGTTTAGAGAGAGAGAGAGAGAACATTGTAAGTATATCACATAACACAATGCTTTTAAAATTATAATATGAATCTTCTGTTTATCTTAAAATACCAATTTTGATTCACTAGGTCTGAGATGAAGCAGGTGATGCTGATGCTGCTGGTAATACTTATATTTGTATGTATGTCTATAGAATGGAAGATGCATATACATACTCATATGACACACAAATGCTTTACATATATATACACATACATATATATGATGCTTAATATTTTATAAGGCACTTTGACAAACACTGTTTAATTTTATAACAATTAGCCAAGTAGGAATTGCTAGCTCAACTTAATAAAGAAACTCACACTCAGAATAGTTACCTTGTCCAAGATCACAGAGTTGGTAAATAGTGACAATATAATTTGCAGCAAAATCTTCTACCAATTGTATATAAAACCCACCTCACAGAAACCACAAAAAAAAAAAATGTAAAATATTTTTAGCTTTTTCCAGTGTGCCAGCCAATTGGATGAGGAAATACATTGGAAAAATAATAGGAACAAGTTGTATTTGATAGTGTAAAATAAGAAACATTTAATAGTATCTGATTGCAAATGTTCATGATTATATATGTTTCTGTTGCTGAAATTCACAATAGAAAAGGAGACATAAAATGTAATAACTAAAGCATCTGAAATACATCACATATACCTGTAGGTATATTTCAACTTGCCCACACCTCTGAAATATGTTGATCATTGTCAATGTAATCAAATAAATCGACCAATTTAACTTTGAGATTTACCAGAAATATTAAAAAAAATGAATGCTGCAATTTTCAAGGTGGGTTATCTTAAATTATGATATCAAAAATAAGCATTTTCTGTTTTTACACATATAGGGTTGAGACCATATGTAAATCTTTCCAGATTATTCACCAGGCAAAGGGCATACAAAGAATAATACACAGAAGATCAGTGTAACTGCTCAAAAACAGACTTGGCTATATCTTTGGTTACTATAGTCTATGTCCACATTGATATAACCCGAGTCTTAGATAAAAATATATAAAGTAACCCCACTATTTAAAACAGCCTATGTCTGGAATGAGTTTAATAGAAAAAATGTGTTCCCAAAATTGAACAGTCACTTTTACTTTAAATTAAATTATGCAAGCACTAGAAGAACTTAGAATAAGACGAATGAAAGATAAGAATAAAATAATTTATATTATATTTTGTCAAATTCATAAGTTTATGTTTTCATATATAGAGGTTTTAAGATGTAGAATTTTTTATAAAAAAACTGTATGTGACAATACCATTAATTGTCTAGGTTACTTTCTGAGGTCTCCATTTAGAATTGAATGATTTACTAATGTCTATCCTTTTGGAAATATATCAAACTTTACCTCACTGGCTTACACAATTTTTTCATCGACTGATTGGAAACACCAGGGAAAAGAAAGTTAGAGGAAAAAAAATAAAGAAAAAGGATATATTTTGGAGAGTCTTCATAGTCATTTGGAAGTTTTGCAAGTTACTGAGTTTTAATATGGGGAAAAAAAGTATATAATTGCAGTATCTCTTTCCTGCACATAAATTTGCAAATATTCAGGGAAAAGCTGAATATAAAAGTATGATCTATGTTGCTGATTCTTTTAGACAGATACCTTCTTATGAATTGACACCATAACCATCTAATTTACAGTATAATATTGCTATTACAATGCCATGCCCATATAATTATCTAATGGCCAAAAAGTATAAATTAGATACTTTTACATTTGAAATAGCACATCTGTCACTGTAAAGTAATATACACTGTGCAGCATATGATTATATAATGTTCTTTCTCATCTTAACCAGGATCAGCTAAGGAGTGTCACACAAATCACATATTTTTCACATATTATCGCCATTTCTTAAAATGTAAATTCAATGTCCCAACTGCAATGCATATGGTTACCCAATTAACAAAAAATGTGTTAAACAATTTTTTCTGGTGATTACTTATGAGTCTAGTTTGATTACTGATGGGCAAAGAGTAAGCATCTTTGTCATTGGATTAGGAGATATCTACGCGAACACAGTAAATTCAAAGTTTGTTAGAAGAGGTAAAATTTTCTAAACTGTGTCCCACAAAACACTAGTTCTATAGAATATTTTTATATGCTTGACAAATAAAAGATCCGATTAGTAAATGATTTTGGGAAATTCTAAATTAACAAAATAAGTTATGTATATTTTTTCCTGCAAGTGTTTTCTAGTTTTATTTGTTTGTTTGTTTGTTTTTACTACAGTAGAGGGGCACACTTTTACCTAAATTTATTTTTACCATGGGATATATCTGAGAATTCATAAAAATATAAAGTTTGTATATGTGATTAATAGATAATTATTTTTTAATATTTTGGGTGGGCATAAGGTGTTTATTGAGTATTCTTATCGTAGTCAACAGAAAGTCAGAGAACACGATATTAACAGTATTTCATATGCATAAATGTAGGCACTAATTTATAGTACTTTACTGGGCACACATATTCATGAGCACCTGACACCACAATTTTTCTTGTTCTCTATTCCTGGGAGTCAAGCAAATTTTTCACCCTATGGTGTGGGAGATGCCTGACTTCCCAAATGCTACTCCTATTGCCCCTTGGAGAGGTTGATGTAATGCAACATTAATTCCATGTTTGCTGCCAGTTAATCTGCCATTCTTCAATTTCTTAACTTATCCTCATGGGGTATGGTGAATT
Organism: Pteropus vampyrus; assembly: GCF_000151845.1. Lineage (NCBI taxonomy): Eukaryota > Metazoa > Chordata > Mammalia > Chiroptera > Pteropodidae > Pteropus > Pteropus vampyrus. The sequence goes on from NW_011889041.1 coordinate 1,769,014, forward strand.
TATAATTTTCCCTCTACTTTGGAGATCTATTCCAGCAGAACTAGAAGGAGTAAATGGGTCATTTATATCTAGTCACCTACGAATGTTCACAGGACTGTGTGGCAAAAACCACCCTATTTGGACCCAAGTAGACATTTTCCAGTTAAGTAATTACTTCCTACTTCAAAGCTAGCACTACGACAATTGACATGAAGGATATATCATGATCCTGCTCTCATGAAATTCTCAATTTAGATTTGGGTAAGGTGAATGAAGTGAAGTGGGAATAAACAAGGTAGAACTAGGAAAATGGTACATATTTGAAGAATGATGAGAAATAAGGCTGGTGTGTATTCTGGGTGTCCTTGGAAATCAGATGATGTGGTAAGGATGAAAATAGGAACAAGGGAGAGGAATAGCTATCTTTTGCATACAGAAGGCAAAGTTTGAGAATTAGTCTAGTCATGGAAAATAGTTTGGTTTGGTGGGGATATCTAACTAGGACGCTTCAGTAGCAGTTTAAGCATAAGATAAAAACTAAAAATAGGCAGTAGAAGCTTGAGCAGAGAAGAGAGAAAGTGTAAGGTTATATTTAAAGAGATTTTTGTTGGAAAGCAGAATGGTGCAGAGCAAAGTCATACAAGCACGAAAATCAGAGATAGGTTAAAAATTGGCTCCCTCTCACCCTAGTTCTGTTATTTTAGGCAACTTACTGAAACTCTCTTCCATTATCTTTAAAATGAGATACTGCCTACCAGAAATATTTAGGTTAAACGTTTAACATGGCAATATATAAAGAGAGTTTGAAACAGTATTTGGTACAGAATAAGTACTCAATAAATTACATCCTTAATAAATATATAATTTAGAGTTTTCTTTAATATTGCATATGAAGAGAGTTAAGTCATAGATAACATTTAGGTTCTTGAGGTGATGTGATGTTTTAAAATAACTTTGGCATGAAAGATGAAAGAAAAATAGAACTACAAAGTTTATCTCTTCACTCTTCACTTTTCAACCTGACTGCTCAGAGAAAACACTGGCTTTAGAATCAGAAAGAACTCCATCACAATCTTAGTTGCATCATTCACTAGCTGTAGTAATCTTGGACGAGTTAATTCAAGCTCCGAGTCTCATGCTTCTCTCTTTTGTATGTCAATTGAATTATAGGTAGAAAGAGAAGATAAAAGTGAAAGATGGTTAAATAAAAGTGAGAAAGAAGAAAAGTGGATTTGGAGAAAGGTGTTGAGAATATTGAAGAATATTCTTCACTTTGATGATGGGAATGCTCTCATCCTTTTCAGAAAAATACTGGGCAGTGGGATATGCATTCGTTGCAATCTCTCCTTATACGTGTTCACTTAAAGTTCACTTTACTCTCAAAAGTAACTATGAGATGCAACATCATTATCACTACTGAGATTTAAGTTATACCCCAGTCAATTAGGGCCATATTATTTTGGTTCATAAACACCTTCAGGTTACATTGCAATACAAGATATTAGGCTCTTATAAATATAAATTTTCCAGCCGTCTTGTCTCTTTAAATAAGCCCATAAAGACATAATGAGAATTGGAAACAAAAAGAGTCTACTAGTAAATACAGGTGATATAGTGAAGTGAGGAGCACTATAGCATAGTGGAAAGAGGCCAGGCTTTAGCTTTCAACCACAGATTCAAGTCCTCACTCTAAAATTTGCTAAATACATAACCTGAACTACTTAAAAAACAAACAAAAAAAAACTCCTCTGTGCCCTGGTTTTCTATTAAATGAGGATAATAATATTTACTGGCTTATGGTGAGGATTAAATGAGACAAGACATATAAAATATATTGTAGAAGATAGACATGCAATAAAAGCTATGACTTTTTGAAATTAGAAAAGTATGTTTGTGGTTGCATATCAGTTTTGGCTACGGAGCATTTAATAATAAAGATTCCTAGGATCTACCACTATATGTTTTGATTTAATAGGTCAAGAGATAAGTGGGAATAAAGTACTGGACGTTCATAATTTCAAAAAGCTTTCTAGCCCCTTTCAATGCATGGTCAGGATGGAGAACCAATGGTTAGAGAATGGAAAACTCATGATTTCAGAGGTGAAAGAGAGAGAAACCAGACTGCATACCACATTATGGTGGGCTAGTGGAATACAAGTTTTTAATGAGAAAGAGAGAAGAAGAGGTCAGGGAGTTATGTTCAATAGATAAAGGCCTTTGAAAAAATCAGCAACTGGTGGAGAATAACCAGATGTAAAGATGGTAACTCTTAAGCCAGTTTTACCAATTAGAGAAAAATTTATTTGGATCAGTAAGAGATCCAAAATTTCACCTCAAAATTTTCCTTTCAGCGACCTGGCAGTATTAAAAGAACAAAAACAATTAAAAGCAACAATATTTCCATCGTAGGGGAGGGGTGCTGGATTGGAAGTTTGGGCCAAAGAACAGTGAGAGAAATTGACTGGGTCTAAGTGGCCATGTAGAAGTGTTGGAAAGCACCATTAGGGTTGTAGTCATATGCTTAGTGTATGTTTTCAGTGTAATAGCTACCATATGTACTTTAAAGAAAATGCCATTGTAAGTTTCAGGCTGTCTGTTACCCTAGGAAGAGTGAGTGAATAGAGATGCAGGTACTGACTCATGGCTGGCATAGAAACTTAAAACATCAACAGCTGCATCTTCCTACACAGACCTCAGTGACACACAGCAGTATATCACTGAGATAAGGTGCTCTTTGAAGAAAGCCCTAGAATCTGATTTATATGGTTCCCCCTCTCAAACTGCCTTGATTCCCAATGAAAGTGGACATACAATCAGGAACTAGTGAGCTCTGGCTTCTTTCTGCAGTTGGGTTGTTTTGAACATCCTCTTCATATACCTACGATGAGTGTCTGGCCATTCAACACAGGGCTAACGTAACAGTAAAACATTAGTTCCAGAGTTCTGGTAAACTCAAAGCATATTGGGAATTGGGAAATCTCAGTCTCTAGCCTCAGTGGCAACCAAAGGAAACCATTCCATCCTAAACCGAAAGCTAGTAGAAGAGGGAGAGATAATAGGGAACAGTCTTTTTCACAGAAGCACACTTTCAAAGCAGCAAGCATTCATACCACCCCACAGAGCGACTTTCATCCATTCTACATTCTTTTATATAGTTTGAAAACCAATTTGTTTACTGTGATTTGTATATAACACTCAAATAAATGCTTTCCAAAGAGTAATAAGTAAGAATAAAAATTATGTTGTGCCCATTCTTACAGTTTACTGGATATCAATGTGATATTAGAGCGTTCTTGCAACTTTGAGATTGAGACAATATTTATTGATGTTTACAATGTTGTAAAGAATTTCCTTGAACTCATGAAAAGAACTTTAGATGATGGTTTGAGATAGTCTGGTATTAATAGAAGATAAATGATTGTCATTATCATCAATGGATTCTTAACAAATCTCCACTTGCTGACCTATCTTATCTAAGATACTTTACTTGTCTAAGTACCGAAGTTCTTTTTTTCTGAGAAGTACCCCTTTAAGATGATATCTCAGCATGTAGGTGCCAGGGCAATAACTATTAAGTGGCCATATGGTGTTTTATGGGACTACATCTGATGCCATTATATTATTGTCGCAAGAATACTTGGCTCTTTTAAGCCAGGAATACCCATGCTCATAATAAATGATTTTTATGACTTCACATACACAATCATGATGCACAGAAAGTGTAAAGAAAAGGCTGCTTATTTTACGCAGCTTTGGCACTAACTCCAGACCCAATTACAGGCAACAAGAGGATTATATGAAGCCAGTGAAAGCATGAGGGTGGAAAATGGAAAAGATAACACTGTGCTTTCACATACTGAAGCCTGTTGTTAGAATTGTAACAGTATTGTTTTGGTCTTTTATTTCCCTCCGTGATCTTAAATGTTTCTTCCTTCTCTAGTTTTGCCAAAATGTGAGTTGTCTCACTCATCAATGGCAACTCTTTAATCTTTCCTTTTCAGCTTAGAGCGAACAACAAAGGTAGTCATGAATGATTCATACCATCTTTCATGCTCAGTGGCAGATTTTTCCCCCTCCTTTAACAACACCTAAGCCTTTAAGGGTAGAGTTGGGAGAAAGTGAAGGTAGGAGACAGCTGTTTTCCTGTTGTTTCTATTGAGGGTCTGTACACTTCAGTATTTCCAGATTACAGTTGTGTGAAGCATTTTCTGCAAAATAGGAAGCCAAGCCAAATTTGCTGGGTTTCAGGTCTGCAGACAAAATTTAAACCAGCTGGATTTTATTGGGAACTTTTGTGCACAAGTAAACCTAGTGGTGAAACTAAAGCCAGCGTCTGTCTCCATTGGAATGGGCTGTGTCTTTAGGGGCTATCCACCACCCCACCCCCATCTCTTCCCTTGAGAGAATTTTGAATTTTGAAAGGTCCTAAGAGAAACCTGCCTGATCATTCCTTAGAGTGATCAGAATCTTAGCCAATGAAGGTGTAAGGTGCAATCAGATATGATGCCTTCTTCAGAAAGATGAGAGGAAGCAGGGTTTCTTTCTGTAATCTGATTTTAAATTACTCCAGTAAAACAGCTTATGATTCCCTATACACAATACTTATAAAAACAAAAACCAACAGGCACACAAATATTCACTGAAACTCACTCTCTCTCTCTCTCTCTCTCTCTCTCTCTCTCTCTCTCTCTCTCACTCGCACACACACACACATACATAATAGTGACCTGTTCAAAGTGGCAAATAATCACCAACTTATTCCTTTAGTATATAGTAAAAGTTCCACCACATATTTTGAGAGTGAACTAAGTAAAAATTTTCATATTCCTTGCTAAAAATATAGATTTTTATATTTGATAGATTTAAACATATAAGTAGTAGAAGCAGAGAAACATGCCCTATTATGATTATTTAGTGAGTCTGGCATACATCATTTATAACGCTATTTAGAATTTGAAAAACAAAGCAATAAAAGATAATCCAACAGGAGAGAAGAACCTACTCCAAATCTCGATTTAAATTTCTGAAAGAATGAATATTTTTTCCAAGGATAAAGAAAAAAAATGATAGAGGCTTTCTTAAAATTTTAGTATAATCATAGGAAGAAAACGTTCTTGGCAGACTACTGGTCTTTTGGCATTAAAAAAAATCTCCTCCAGAGCTGGCCCTACACACAGGCAGTGTGAAAGTTTTTAAAAAATGTACTGGCCTCAAATATATCTTTAGTTACCTAATCCAAGAATATTAGGGCACATCTAATATCAGATCACCTATTTTTATTAAGTTATTACCCAAATAATAATAATAATAATAAAATAATAATAATAATAATAATAAAAGTGAGAAACCTATGTTCTAGGGTGAGAATAACTGATTTCCTTCATATCACCTAGAGAGTTAGAGCTACAACTCGCTTTCTAGGCTCTTGTTCTTTATATTACAATATACTGTCTTCCATCAAACACATATTTCCAAGAATTCTCTTGTTATACATGTTCCCTAGGAGATGTAATGTTTATAATCAATCGACAATTATAAATTTATAATTTATAAAAATTATAAATGAGAGGAGTATATTATGGCTGATAAAATCACAGTTCCTGGTGCCCCAAACTGCCTTTTTAAAATTCTGCTTGCACTGGCTGGTCCGAAGGAAGTGAATTATCTCAATTGATTGTTCACAGTCAGTTACAGATCAAATTCTTTGTTATACTTTCCCCCTTATCGCTACTGTACTTGACCAATCTTTAAAAAATAATAATAAGATAAAATAAATAAAAACTAAAATTCCACCTGTATTGCCTTCTGTGTGACCTTGGGCAAGTTACTAACTTCTAGGTGCTCCAATTTACTTTTGAGTGGGAAAAAAAAAGCACCTACTTTATATATTGCTTCTGAAAGTTAAATTAATCAAGACATACAATGACTAGAATAGTGTTGAACATGAAATAAGCACTTGATTAGGTCACAGGACTCTGAATAAACAAAAGACAAGTAAGCTAGCATTCATTGCCAGGTTATAGCCTTAAACTAGCAAGCAATATCTCTATGTGTTTACTAAACCTTCATTTGAAGGATATTACATCTCATATAGCTTCAGTTTTTTCCATGTATTCCATATTTCACAATGTCAAGATGAGTTTGGAAGCAGACACATTAAAATGTTCCTTGCAGTTTTTCAAATGGTAGATTTATTTTCAAGAATTTCTCCAGATCTTGATACTATTACTATTAATACAATGTTTTAAAGATCTACTTCTGGCATTAGTCATTTACTCTTTCTGCAGTTTCTTTGAGGCAGATGATAATATGCTCAAAGAGCACCAAAACCTTATAGTCATTGCTCTCCAAAAGAAGTGATTTCAAAGGAAAGCTAAATGCACAGAAGAACTTCATCTATAAGCTCTACCTCTCTCTTCTAAAGATTGATACCTTCCAGGATAGCCCCAACTATACTATCAGAAAGGTTAGAGCATTCCACCTAGTCTAACCTGGTAACTGATTGACTTACTGCTATCCTTGGGAGGGAAGGCAAACTTTGGGTGTTTAAGGGGTCTGAGATTTTTCTATGTGTGGAGTTCTAATGAGATGCCAATTGCCAGGACAAAGTGTTCCTTAAAGTTGAAAAAGTTGGCATGAAAAATATGACTTACTCCAAAACATCCAGCTTCATATCAGGTTCAAACAAGTAAATGTATCTGGCTGTGTTTTTCTGCTCTCACTCTTTGGTTGCTCTTCATTTCCAAACCTAATCTCCCTCAGTGTGGAACACACATTCCACACTTTTTGAATATCGTGTGTTGCATGCTGAAGCTCAAGTGATGACACTGTTCTGATGTTTTCTGATGCATGACTTTTATCCATCAAATCACTAGTTATCAATGTGGACAGTGAAACTGTGGGGACATTGAGAGTTCTTCCAGTGATCCATGTTTACTTTTTCATGCTTTCTTACTAATGCATCTGGGATATATTAATAATTTATTTATATGTAATAAAAAGCAGACATCACCTCACTATTCTTTAATCGAAACCAGTGCCTCTTTTGTTGTTGACTCTAGGGATGTTTTACTGTGTGGGGATAAATGGGAGGTGATGAGATCTTTTGTTCCACTGATTTAGTAAGCAAATTGAAACACATTTAAGAATCATGATTCTAGGAATGGTATCTCTTTTCTCTTTTGGTGTTCTGAGACCAATTCATGTGTGTGTGGCGGGCAGGGGGTTGGGGGGTTCTCCCACAACAAACAATTCTAGAGACATCAGCTGGTATCCTAAAATTCAACTCAATTCTGACACCACCTACACAGAGATAGCATCAGATTCCACAGGTTAAGAATTCAATCCTACAAGACTTCCCTCCAACCTTGACCAGTTGCAATTCCAGGTTGTTACTTCTGACCAACTAGCTATAAATCAGTTTCTAGGCAATCCTGTCCAACTCAGGATTCCAACTGAATGTCCAAGTTATTGTGTGTACTTCCAATTGACTGGCTATAAATTATAGGTTTTCATGACCTCCTCCTCAGGTTTGATTAATTTGCTGGAATAGTCCACAGAACTCAAAGAAGCATTTTACCTACTAGATCACCAGTTTATTATAAAAGGATATAACTCAGGAACAACCAGACTGAAGAGATGTATATGGCAAGGTAAGTGGAGAGGACAGGGAGCTTCTATGTTCTGTCCAGGGCACACCACTTTCTCATCATTTACACATGTTCATCTACTCAAAAGCTCTCTGAACTCATTCCTTTTGAGTTTTTATGAAGGCATCATTACATAGGTATGATTGATCAAATCATTAGCCATTGGCCATTGATTAAATCTCCTGCCCCTTTCCTCTAATGACTTAGTGGGTTCCCCTGGCAACCAGTCTCCATTCTTAGGTTACCCAAAGGCTTTCCAAAGTCACTTCATTAACATAATAAAAGATACTCCTATTGCTCTAACCACAGGAAACTCCAAGGGTTTTAGGAGCTCTGTGCCAAGAATAGGGTGGTAGACCAAATATACTTTTCTTATTATAACTGGCAATATAACAGTATCTGAAAAGAACCCATGCTTAAGCTACTTTACTGGAAGTACAGAAGTATATGCTTATATTGATGACTCACGTAAGAGAACTTTGCTAGACTGTGGCTGATTTCAGGAAAGAATCAATGAGTATTTTAAGCCAGGGTTCACCAAGCCCTGGGCTGCTACTGGACCTGGCCAGTGGCCTGTTAGGAACCGGGCAGTAAAGCAGGAGGTGAGCAGCAGGAGCTAGGGAAGCTTCATCTATATTTGCAGCCCTTCCCCAGCGCTAGCATCACCTCTTCAGCTCCACTTCACATTGTCAGGCATTAGATTCTCATAGGAGCACTGGTCCCTGGTGCCATAAAGGTTGGTGACAGCTCTTCTAAGCCAGTGACTCTTAAAGTGTGATACCTGGACAATATTTGCAACACCTGTGATCTTGTTAGAAATGCAAATGCCCAAGTTCCACCTCAGACCTGTCTAAGCCACTCTCTCAAGAAGAGCTTTAGAAAATTATAAAACCATAAGCTTGAACTTATTCATGACAGTAAGACACCTAGTGTCTGTGAAAAACAGATTACTAAATTGACATAATGCATTCGGTTAATTAGGTTGTCAATTTCTCAGTAGCAGATATATAAATTAGTCAATATATATATTAAAAGGTCCTTAAGAGGTTGCCTAGGTCCACACTATTCAAAGTGTAATTCCTGGACCAATAGCATTAGCATCACTTGAAAACTTGTTAGAAATGCAAATGTCAGGCCCATTCCAGACCTGCTGAATCAGAATCTGCGTTTTAATTGGAAACCATATTATCCTTATACACATTCAAGTTTGAGACCAATTGTTCCATGTTCATCATCTGCCATAACATCAATTCAAAGATATATTTAAGAAGTCACTCATCCTGAAAAAATATGATACCTTAGGTGTACTAGAAATGATTGTCTCTTATACCACCTGTATGACATTATAATGATTATGCAAAATTATTTATCTGCCTAATTTTTCAAGTCCCTCAAAATCTATAATAAGTTACTATTTACTGAACTTTATTATGTTCTAGATATTTCTTTATATAAATTAACTGATATAATCTATGCAAAAGCAATCTGGGTTAGGATTATTATATTTTCCATTTCACAGACAAGAAACTGAGGGAGAGAGACAGTGGAGTCACTTGTTCACAGTTACTTGTCTTATAAATGGCTGAGAAATTATTCAAACCCAGACATGCTCGTGCCATGTTGCCTTCCTAAGGCTATGATCTCTAATGAAGTCTATTAATATTTTCAAACATGGCATCTGATTATTAGAATAAATGTAGCTGATCATAGTTTTTAACCAAAATTCAGGAGTGGAGCTGAGGAAAAAGGGAAGTGGAAGAGGCCTTATTTATATTTTAGGTTTGAAAACTAATAAAGGTTAAAGGCATTGATTTATCCCTGAGGTGCAAATCCAAAGAAATATTCAGAACTCTAAGTCTATAAATTAAATAGCATAAAAGCAAAAAGTTACAGAACCTACCACGGAACTGAATTTTTACATTGGGTGGTAACTAAAATTATTCTAAAGAAAAAGTTTATTTTATTATTCTCTTTATTGCTAACTTATAACACACGTCTTTTCTCTAAAGAATTCAAAAGTTTTCAAATAATTAAAAACAAGATCCTAAAGGAATAATCACTAATTTCTAAGAGGAAAAACATACATTTATAAGTGAGTGTCTATGAATTTGATGAACTACAAATTCACCATGCAGCTACTTTAATCCAGAAAATATAAAATACTGGACTATTTAGAGGTTATGTTATAAATATGAATACAGAGTAGAGAAATTCTGTTGAATGTTCCTTGGAAAACCAAGAGACTTTTTTTTTTTTTTTTTTTTTTTAGCACCTGGACTGAATTTGAAGGAAACAACTTAAATTAAAGTTTTGTGTAGAAACCAAAAAAAAGTCAGTGGTTTTGGCTAGATGAAGTGATTTATTTAAAGCCAAAATTTAACACAAAGTTCCTGGAATACTAACCTATATGAATTGGCTATAAGGGAAGATGGTGTGTGTGCGCGTGCATGTGAGAGAGAGAGAGAGAGAAAGAGAGAGAGAGAGATTGATTTTTACAATGGAAATATCTTTTACAATTCACTTAGCTCACTGTTTTATTTATAGTCTATAATTTTCCTTTCTCAGACAGTGATCAGACGACAATTAAAATTAAAATGAGAATTTACAAAAGTGAATTTGAGCCTTTATTAATCAAATTTTCACAATCTTTCAATTATTTTGCTAAAAATAAGTGTAACATTTTATGTAGTTTAGAAAAATGTATAAAACAATGTATTATGCATCTCTCTCTCTCTCTCTCTCTCGCTCTCTCTCTCTCTATATATATATGGATGTGTTTTAAAGACTTTCTATAAAAATGCTCACAAATGGAATGCTATTTTTAGATCAAGACCTTCACTGGGAATAGACAGATGAAATGTTGTAAGGCAAGATGAAATGCAGCCAAATAATATATCAATTGAATGAAGACAAGATGAATTAAACAGTCTTAACTAGCAACCTTGGTTTGTAAAATGAGGCCTTAATAAACAATCGGGTGAGAAATAGGGCTACAAAAAAGAAATTAAATGATAGGAGTAGGTACCAACCAGAGAGCTCTTTACTTAAGCTTCTCAAAAGACTATACACATTTTAGGAGTTTTTATATTAAAATTTCACAAAAGTCAGCTAGTTTTACAAATCTTTTGGGGACTATCTTTGTGTATCCTTATTATTAACAAACAGAGCTAACTATATTATATGATTCGTTAAGAATATGCACACATTTAAGAGCAAATATGTTTTTGGATCAATTGCTTATTTATAGTGTTGATACTGCCGAAGGATCAACTGTAAAATAGTTTCCTACTACTCAGACTTTTTGAAAGTTGATCTGTAAAGAAGAAAAGTGTTGGAGCTTGAAATATTTTTATTAAAGTAGGCAGTAGCAGTCTGGTCTTGTTAATTCCCGATTCTTTTGCTTAAATATCTGAATTGAAAATTCCAGCTTAAGTGGAAATACCAATGAGAGAGGCTCTTAATAGTGAGACTGTATTATTTAGCAGAGTAATGAAGAAGGAAAGAAAAACAATGGTATTTGGAAGACAACACTGCGAGAGAGAGATAGTAGAAATTGGTTCATTCATTCATTCATTATTCATTCAATCACTATTTATTTAGTAGCTAATGAGTATTAACTGTGTTTTTAAGAATTGCGGCAAAGCAGGCCACCTTGAGAGCTACATGGTATTAGTCTTGCCTTTCTGAGCACAGACGTTTCTCATTCTCTGAGAGGTGTGAGTGAAAAGAGGATCTGGGACCTATAGCCAGTGACTGGGTGTTTCCCACATGTGGATTAGAGCAGTGGTTCCCAAACATGGTTGAAAATCAGAACCACCTGGGTGATTTCTTTATAATACAGATTTCTGAATTTCTGAGCTCCACCCAGGCCCACTGAATTAGAATACCTGAAGTTAGGGATATATATATATATATATATACACACACACACACACACACACACACACACACTCTTACATACACACACGCGCGCGCGCGCGCACACACACACACACATATATATTTAAAACAAATTCTCTAAATATTTCCGAGGGTTAACATGTTCGAGAACCAAAAATTCACTGTCCATCTTTTCAGGACTTTGGAGTTGTCTTTGTGATCATCGGGTTCTTAATTAATAATAGAAAGATTGATCCTAAAAGAATTGTAGAATCAGCTGGCATTAGTGAAACATTAAGATACTTGTAAAAAAAAATGTGTATAGTCTTGTGTATGGTGTGGCCCTCAATCCAGAACCAAAAACAATGGTTTTTAAAGGCAGGCAATCAAAATATGTAGAATATTTAATATGTAGCAGGCGCTTTATACACTCAATCACATTCACACTCTCTGGATGAATATGACGTTTCTGCCATGCCCTAATAGGAGAGTTATAGCACAGACCCCTCCAGTTATGGAGCAAGGCTATGCCATCTACAGTGGAGGATCATTTGCCCTTTGAAATATAGCTCCTAATGTAATACTAGGAATTATCAAATCCAATAAGTCATTGGTTCCCAGAAAGGTAAATACAGTTCATCATTGCTAACTGTAGATGGACAGCTGCCACACCACAAATCCATGAGAAATGTCCTTAGAGTACAGTGATGAAGGGAAATCCTCTCAACAGGGAAAGCATTAGGAGTACTCTTGATTGTTCATGTTGTAGAGAAAGAAGTGGATAGAAATTAAGACTGATGGCAGCGGTAAACTGCTTCATTAGAGAAATGAAAAGAACAAACTTGGAAGACTGTAGACAAGAAAATGAGGTAAAAAGGATTGAGAATGACCCATGGTAGTAGCACAAAGTAGGCAGATTTTTATATTCAGGTTAACGCCTAGCAGAGAGTATCCACCACAGTGTAGGCCCTCAACAGTTAGGTGAACTTGTAATCTGCCTAGTAGAGGCCAACATATTCTCTTTTCAGCCCCCCATTGCCTGTGTGGTGAGCATGAAAAGAGTAGCTATGGTAACAAGGATGGCACTATGCATAGGTCCCACAGAATGGACTCCTCACGAAAGCTGATCCCTTAATTTCCTCCAGTGTTGAATGCCACACCTCCCAGCAACAGCAGAGACCTATATGAACCCTTAATTTGGCAGGATGGTGGAAGATTAGAGATTCCAAAATCCTCCCACCCTGTAGGAGGCAGTGGCACAGCCCTCCTGGAATTTATTCCTACTCTGGATATGGATTTGCTTTTGTTCCTTACCATCAAAATGCTTCTTCAAATGCCTAATCTATCTTTGTGCAGATGCAACCTGACAGTGCTTAACCTTGGACCTCGTGCCATATACCTTCTTCTTCCCTCCCTAGTGCTTTTCTGTCACTACAGCTGAAATGTATATTGTGATCCACTGAACATTCATAAATATACCAAACACAATTTCTAGAGAATCAAGGCTCATGGAGCTACTCCTTAGAGGTGGAAGATAGGATCCAAAGGATAAATCCTTTTTCTTTTTTCCTGCCATGAAGACAGTTCTGTGATGCATCAAATCACCTTGGAAGGTCCCAAAAGGAGCAAAACAACTCGAAAGAGTTAGAGTGATAATTTGAGTTTGTTAGTCTTGACTGCACTGTGTAGAATTTTACAATAAAGATATGAGCTCAAGTAGAAACAGGCTGGTTTTCAGGCAGAGATCAGAGAAATTACAAAGAGGACTCTATAATATTGAAAGTTGACCGCTTCTATATCTGAAGTGGTAAAAGATATGAGTGAAAAAGATCTCTAGTTATAAAAAGCCCAGTATTTCTGAGTTAAACAAATTGACTCAACCATGCAGCAAAAATCAGATTAAGGGTATTACATTTTCACTCAAGTCTATTATTTAGATTAGCTTAAATCATTAAATTAGAGAGTGGGGCATAAGGGTGAGGAAGTAAGGAAATAAGGCAGACTTAGGAAATAAGGCAGATTTGGGAACTAAGTCAAAAAAAACATTTTTTTTTTTTTATTATGGATACTGGCACATGTAACCGAATATAAGCAAATAGACTAGAAATCTAACACATTTTAAAGAGATTACATTGCCAAAGAAGCCACCAGTCTGCTTGCAAAAAAGTGTGTGACTATTAAACTTCAAAACAACTTTCAATCCCTCAAACTGAATGAGCAGGATATGGTCCATGAGAGCACTGTGTTTCTTGGGAGGGCATACTCTACCAGACCTACTTCCGATATGGCTATTGAGGAAGGTGAATAAGAAAGAACTTCCAGAGGGCAAAATCAGAGCTACAGAAGGTGGTCCTTCTTAGTTATCCAAGGAAATCCACACTGCCAGAGAGGCTTCACAATGCATATCAAGGAGGATCTCATTACTGTGTGCTATAACTCCCATTTTCCTTTATTTCAAATGAGAGTTTTTATTGAGGTTATACTGTCCCAGTTATAATATATAATGTGTGTGTGGGGGAGGATGGAGAGTGTTTGGTGTTTGTGTCCGGGGAGGTGACAAGTAATAACCAGTCTCTATAGTTCATAGGTTGCCTGTCTACTACTATAAGGCACCATAACATCTGGATTGCACATCACCCAAAAACTAGCAAATCTTAAAATCCAAGAGGAAACATCAAGTATTTGATGAATGGATAGATAATTTGGTCTGAAGCTTAGAAAAGAGGTCTGTCCTAAAGATTGTAAATTAACGTAGGGGGTAATGATGTTGTTGCCATCGATAAGATCTCGTAGAGGAAGGTTATAGAGTTACTCTAGTATTCAGAATTTAAAACACTGGTTATAAGAATGCTCAATAATCTCAGATACAATTTCAACAAAGAAGTAGAAAACATAAAAATGGAGATAAAAATCATAAAAAAGATCTGGTCAGAAATGAAGACTACAATAACTAAAATGAAGAATACATTAGAGATCATCAACATTAGATTGGATGAAGCAGAGGTTCGAATCAGAGATTTAAAGGATGGGATAGTGGAGGACATCCAATTAGAGCAGCAACAAGAAAAAATAATTTAAAAAGATGAGAATAGTTTAAGAGGCCCTTGGGAAAACATCAGGTGTACCAATATTTGCATCATTGGGGTACTAGAAAAGAAGAGAGAGAGCAAGGAATTAAAAGCTGTTTGAAGAAATAATGATGGAAAACTTCCCTAATCTGGTGAAGGAAATAGACATACAGGCCAGGAAGTACAGAGTGTCTCAAACAAGGTGAACTCAAAGAGGCCCACACTAAGACACATCATAATTAAAATGCCAAAGGTTAAAGACAAAGAGAGAATAGTAAAAGCAAAGAGATAAATGTGCTATCACCATTTATATTCAATATTTTTCTGTGGATTCTAGATATGGTTGGTAGAGACAAAAAAAGAAAGGAAAGGTGTAAGCATTGGACAGAGGAAACAAAACTAGAATTATTAAAGAGCATATGATTATCTATGTAGAATATTTAAAATAATTCAATAAATTATTAAATTTTATGAATATTTAACAATGTTGCTGATATAAATTTACTTATAAAAGTCAATTGGGTTTCTATAGTTTAACTATAAAGAGTTTGAAAATGTAATCATAAAAAGATGGTTTTTAGTACTAATTGTAATATTTAGCAATATCTAGAACTAATTATAGCCAAAGCTATATAAGAAAATTAGTGAGAAGTTATTTTTATTGAGAAAATAATAAAAACTTAAAGCTTTTTAAAATCTATATCCATGTATTGAAAAGCTCATTATCAATAAAAAATAATAAAAAGGCAAATATCTGGTGACAGGGCTGCTGAGTGGGACCCAGAGCACTAAGAAGTGGGGCAGGCCAGCTGAGAACCTGCTGCCCCAGCGAAGCGGCAAGAGACAAGAACACATATGAGCTAAGTCTCCAAGCTCCTCACATATGTTCCACTGGACTTCATTTACAAAACATAAATTCAAAAATAAAATTATTAAGAATTTCAAGATGATGACTGTGGAACCTGAGACCCCATGTTCAGGGCCCTTCAGAGCACAGAGCCCTGTGTAACTGCACTGGCCACATGCCATGAAATTGGCCCTGCTGAAACCCAGGTCCTACCTCCATGTAATCTATTTTTATTAGTTTATTGTGCATCAGAATTTTTATTCTCTCAGTGACTCTCATTTTCAGTAGAGATTGAGAACCTCGGCCCTTGACAACATTAAGTGTGTGTGTATCAGTTATATATCACATGTGTGTAACGGTGTATGGCTGGTGACCTCTGAGTTGGGGGAGAAAAAGATGTAATGTCGAGGGACACTTAAAACAACTGAAAATAATAATAATAATGTTCTGTATCTTACATGAAATGTCAGATACCACTATTCTTCACCATTGTTTTTATATTATAATTTTCTTTGGTAACTATTAATCACTTTTTAAAAATATCTTTTAAAATGGCAATGTAAAGTATCTAGTTGAAGAAGAATGGTTGACTATTCAAGAAACAGTGACAAAATTTCCCCTTTATATAACCCAGATAAAACATAGCAAGGTCAAGATCTGAGCCCAAGACCATTATGATACACCAGGTCATTGCTTTGCCATAAGAGACCATTAATTCAGGAGCATTGTAAGAGATATGCAGATTCATGAATCCTCACATATCAGTACAAACTTCTGATACAGACAACAAAAGTGACATTTATTAGTACTAAAAGAAGCAGATATCTTAGGAAAAGCATATGAATAGGTAGAAAGAAATAGAATATTTCCAACAAACTACTCAAAAATGTTCAGCATCATTTATAATAAAAGTACAAATTAAAGTAAGATTTTTCTCACTAAGTATGTAATTTAAACAAACTTTTTTCTAGTGCCTACCAAATTAAAAAATCTTCCTGTTCAAAATCAATTCCATGGAAATGCCAGCTAAAATGTGAAATAACATTGTAATAATGTCTATAATAAAAATCACATTCAACTAAATGTCCACATTAATAGATTAGTTTAAAAAACTACATATAAATAGTAGGATACTATGCAGCCTTTAAAAAAGAATAAAGCCATCATACATACATATATGTACATACTTACAAGTGTGTCTACCATATATGTTTAAGTTAAAAGGCAAGCTTAAAGTAGCATGTATCGTTTTATTCCATTAAAAAAAAATATGTGTATATGTGCGTTAGGGTGAGGAAGGCATCTGTTTGGGTATATATGAGGTATTAGAACTATGTATGTACTACAAGTAAAAAACAATTTTTTGAAAGAATGTACACCAACCTTCTTTATGTTGACACCCTCTAGAGAATGAGATTGAGAGATAAATTTAATTTATTTTTATTTCTGCATTCTTTAAGTTTTGTTTGAGCTTGTACCACAATTGTATTGCTATGCTTTCCACTCCTTGTAGGATTTGATAAAAATAGGTAGTCTCTTTTTATTTGTATTTTTTAAAATAACTCTTCAAAAAGCAGAAGCTGAGTCTTTAGGGGAAGAATGGGGCTATTTCCAAATTGCTTTTAGATGACTACAGTTGGCATTAAAAAAAAGACAACTTCGAGAAAGGTGAAAACATTCCTGTCAGTACACTGTATACTCACACCTGTGTGCTGGATCCTTCAGGGAACTGAGAAACACAATAGTAATTTTTTCTTTTTTTTCATTTCTGTGGTCCTCTCTGCATTAACCAATTTTTCTCTCTTCCATGTTTCTCATCTATCAGCTCTAACTGTCACAAGTTTTCTCTGTGCGGCACAATACTAGGAAAAAAGTAAGTCTGTATGGATCCATAGGTTAGTAGTTAAGTGGAAGTTGGCAGATGAATATAGTTTATTCAGGATGCTCCTTTGCCTGAGTCTGGTCCTGCAGGGCAGGTGGGCTCTTCAGCACACCTTCAAAGCTTAATTCTGTTACCAGAACGAGGAGGTTCTGCCTGATTGTATTGAAGGGACACAAGCTTACTGTCTGTCTATCGTTTCATAGGTAGGAGGACGTAGTGGGCTGTGAGTCAGCCGGCCAGGGTATATGACCCTGAGCAAGCCATTTAATCTCTCAGCTTCCTTTATCTCGTGTGTGAAACTGAGAAATTAATAACATCTAGCTCATGGAATTGTTGAGATTAACTGAAAAAATGTGACCAAAAATAATGCTTAATAAACTCTATATTTAAAGTTATAAGACTCTGACTTGAATACATCCAGATGAATTTCTATTTCGAGCAAGTATTTTTCAAACTTCAGAGAGAAGTTAATGAGTTATAAAACTCATTTAGTGTGTAGTAGTCAACACTGAAAAGAATTAATGGAATAGAATAATAATTTGAAAAAAAAAAAAAACAGAAGACATTGCACATGGAAAGTTAACGCAAAATGCATTGCTTACTGTGGTTCGAAGTCAAATAAGTTTGAAAGAAAAAAATGCTTCTAAACCAAACAAACGGGACAAACTGAAACCTTTCCCTAACTGTCCTCTCAATTCTACTCAGTTCTGCCTCTTTCAACTAAAGCGAGCAGAAACTAAAAGGGCTTTGGAAACATGCTGTAATGATGGATCTTTTTGATAATGTCTGCGCGTGCTGGGGTGATGTGAGAAGTCAGGAGGCAGTGGTAAGAGAGACAGTTCATTCAAACATGTGCTTGTGTTACTTCCCAATATATGAAGCAGGGCATAAAGATTTGTTAGAACTAGCCAGGCCTCAAGATTTCGTTCTTGTTTTTGCTTGAAACTCTTATTTACTCAAGTACCTAGACTGTGACAGAAGACCTTTCAGAGTCCTTTAATTCTATTAACCTGTCACTTGCAATTCCTGCTTTTAGTGGGTAATGTTTGAAAATAAAATCTCATAAAGTTTAGTCTTACTAGGTGAGTAAAGAAATAGTTTTGAATTTTCATTTTTCTAAAACATGTAGTAATTCAATGTTTATGGATTTTTAAATGTCATTTCTATTTCTCTACAAATATTTTTTTGTTCTGTAAAAGTTATAGTAGCCAAACATAATGAAAGTAAGATATTAAAATGATTAAAAACACATGGAAGAAAACCAGGCTTGGAACTAGAAGAGGTTTCTGGGACTGACACTTTAAAGAACTTATGCCCAAGGAACTGAGTTGTCACTAACGTGTAGGATCTACATTTTTTTTTTTCTAGATACTATTTAATATGGAGGAAGCACTTATAAATAACCTTGATAATGTAACTGTATACATTGTCATTGGTTTAAATTATTTTAATTGGTATTTCATTCTGCAATATTGTGAGACATTTGTTATAAGAACCTTTACTTCCAACAAAATTAACCATCTAATATTAATTACAGAGGAAGATTATTTAGAAAATGACTCAACATATATAGTGCTGCAATTTTCCTCATGATATCATTTCAAGTGAAATATATCTGTAGGGACAATTATAAAAATTGTAGAAATTCCACAGAGAACTCATTTGGAATAAAAACCATACTAACTGAGTTGTATATTTATTATATAGTACACAACAAATCACAATTATAATTACATTGGCTAATGTGTATCTTTTTAGTATCTGATGATAAATAGAAAAAATAAAAAATATGTATATCTGTATGTAATTAGCTAGGTATAGGTACAGATATCTCTCAAATATTTTTCATCAATATAAAGGTTTGATTTGCAATGAAACATTAAACCCCTATTATTTCCTCCTGGAAATGGTATTTGATGGTTTGGTGATTATAACAAGAAGTCTAGGTGCCTGGAGATATTTTGAAATTCAGATTGTTGCATGGACCAACCCTGAAGATGGATAATGGAGACATCTTGAATTAGTATGTGATCACATCCTTAGGTTCTTTCTATGATTCATAGACAAATCCCTCTCAACTACTTATTCACTTTATGACTTATATCACTTTATTTAAAGTCCTAAATCTTGATTTTCTTCTAAAATAGAGTAAACAATAACTTTAGAAAATGTATTTTTCATCTTATCATTACAGGTAGATCAGCAGACATATTAGAGACCAAGAAGAGAAAAAAATAAATCCCAGAGTAAAATATGTTTTACATTGGTTGAGACAGCCATATAATAGATTATTAAATTAACGATCCCATGATGAATCCAATCTTAAATATACACGTCTTTGTATAGTCCCCTCTCGCAGTAACACTGAGCTTGGCTATATGACTTGTTTTGTCCAGCGAGACATTAGCAAATGTGATAGAAGCAGACATTTGATAAGTACTTAGCCAGTAGAAATGTTGCCTTTACCACATGAATCCCAGGGTCTACTGCTAAAGAGGTCAGTTAGAAGAGAACCATGCATCCCAGCCACCAGTGCTTACTCAATACCATCTTGGACTGTCTGGCCTCAGCTGAGCCCCTAAATGACTGTAGATACATGAGTGACCCTAGATAAGACTATCAGAAGAACCACCCAACTGAGCCACGCCCAATTTGCAGAATTATGAGCAAATAAGCAGTCATTTCAAGTCTCTAAGTTTTTTGGGGGGTCCTGTTACTTATAATAGATACCTGATATATTCAGTTATCAGGTAGGATAAACCTTTTTTGCTGTTGATATTGAAAGCAATAAATAATAACTAGGAATGACTAATCCTATAAATGAAAAAATGTACCACTTGCAGATGAAAGAGTAAAACACACAATGCCCAAAACATAATCAGAAGATAGAATTTAAAATGGAAGAGCAAACACAAAGTTGTCTTTGTAGACAAATTTTCTGTGCTGGGTTATTACTTTGTGCCGAATAGACAAAGACAAGAAAAAAAATATATATATATATATATATAATTTACCGAATATATATAACTTACTGAAACATGATCTTCTATGAAGCATATACTGAAAAATCTTGCACAAAGATTCTTCACTTTGTGTAATGGTTCTACAGGTGCACTGCACTTGAAGAACTGTCCCAAGGGTACCAATGTAAGCTGCTTTGCAGGCATCACTTCCTGAGCAAATGAGATCCTGCTTGCTTAAAGTACTGATGCAAGTCTCATCTTCATGGCACTTTCTAGTCACATGCTGCCAGCATTTTGACTGAAATGTTCTATAGCGCCTCCTAGAAAGAGTCGGGAAATGGAATTAACCTCTGAGTAATTATTTCACATTAACATGTAGTGCTTCCTCACCTAATGAAAGCATAACATACAACAAAATGACTCCTAGGTGCTAGTACATAGATGAAAATTAAGTTCCTACTTTCAAACTTCCCAATAGAGAGCGTAGAAGAAAAAGTTGAGAAACCTTGTGAATTACTTTCCTCTTGTGATGAAAGACAGAGGTTAAGTTTATGATTCCCTGGATGAATTTTCCTTCATTACTAATTTTGTTCCAATGGCTGATGATTTGCAGTATGAACTACTTGGGAGATTTATTAGGAGTATTTTTTTGAAGCAGAATGTGGTTTTGTGACTAGCCTTTGGCCATTGTCTCACACCAAGTGATTTCATATAAGGTTCTTGACTTTTCAAGCCAGTTTCCCACAGAGTGGGAGGTACCATACTCTTTCTCAACATTTCTAAGCAGACTAATTAGAATTTTAAAAATGCTTTCAGCTTCTTTGGCAGCAAGAGTTTTCTTTTTCTTTTTTTTAAGTAAGACATTATGAGTTTATTTAATGGCTAAGATTATCCATTAGAACTACATTCATTCATATAACTTTTCTATGTATTTGATTTTTGTTTTACTAGCTGAATAAGTTTCAATAATGTTATTTTTAAAACTTTCACAGTTAGAAGATATTGTTCTCAGTGGAACCAATGATATTAATTTTTCTCCTTAATATTTATCACTTAAAATTATTTTTTATCTTTTCTTGAATGGGTCACCATCAAACATGTATGAAAACCCTCTGAATACATGACACTTGTTATGAGTTTATTTATCCACATGGTGCTTAAATCTATAAATGACATTATATTTAATAATGTCATATTTTAAGTCATCTTAACAGAATCAGTCTTTTAATACATTGGCAAAAATTAATTTATATTTAAAGAAATACAATTTTTGATCACATAATTTTGAGGTCAGAACAAATATGTCCTTTAATGCCATTAAGGGTTATATATAAGATGTTATCTAAATGCAAGTATTGACAGTATTATCATTTATAAGCAGATAAAAAATAAATTTGTACCTAGGTGCCATTTATTTCTTTTAATATGTGTTTTACTAAGTTTAAGTTGCATGCTTTATCTACTTATGGAAGTTATTCATTCAGGAAATTAATTGTGAAATTTTGCAAAAATAATGAATTAATGGATACTTAATTCGATATTAAAAAAAAAAAAAAACTTTCATACACTAGTTACCTAAATTATTTGGAAGAAATTTTTAAATGTGGCAAAAAATTATATATTTAAAAATTTTATTTTAGGTTTGAAATGTTTTGATGTATGGTGTTTCATTACCTTTATCTTCTTATTATGCTACAATTTTATATTTTGGTTTATTGTTCAAACAATTAAGTGTTTAAAAGCAACTTTAAAATGGAGTTGATTATTTTGTTTTATAATTGCTATTGATTTCTAGAACATTGCAAAATAAAAGAGTATATGGTCTGTGTAACTTCTGTACACAAAATATATTACATTTGCCTTTGTTACCTAGTATATAGCCAACTTTTGTAAATGACCCATGGCACCTAAATGTATATATTGTTGAGTTTTGCTTTTGAAAATAATTAGAATTTTTCTAAGTAAATACCTTTTTTTATTACTTTATTGAGTGCATACATATAAAATAATAATGTGTTATAATTTTCTGTAAGTTCCTAAATATTTATAATTGGCAAACCTCATTTCCAAGTGTTTACCTGTATTAGATGAAATTAATTTAAAAATAGTCTTTATATTGCTTTCTTTGACCTTTTCAAATAAATAAAAGAGTTTCAAAATCTGTCATGAACTGAAGAATCTGGAACAGGGACAGAAGTTATATAGTCAAACCCAAGGGCTCTCCTTTGTCTGTGTACAGGCTCTTCAGCAAAAAAAGGTAAGTAATAAAGGAGTTAACATCCTAACTGAAGAAGTGGTTATTCTTTTGGAGACTTTTTTCCATCTGAATTACATTAACAATAATTTAATGTAAAAGCTAGAAATCTCCCTGAGGCAAAATTTGCTTGAGAAAATGACAAGATTTGTCTTTTCACCTTGACTACTAATATTGTATAATATTTCCATCACTTCTATAAAGTATTCATTAAGGGACTATTTATAAATGGTGAAAAAAAATTGAAGACACACAGTCCTTACTCTCTAAATCAATCTATGAAAGACGGAGATTATGTAAGGGGAAACATGTATATATACGTTAACAAATTATAAAAATTAAGAATAAAATATTCAAAAGTAGAGGAAAATGATATGACAACTTTTGAGCACCTACTGTGTTCCAGACCCTGCACCAAGCACTTTGGAGAGGTGGTTAAACCCAAGAGTCCCTGTGGAGGCAAATTACCAACAATGTGCCAGACAATCTGAGAAGGTATTGATGCCAACGTGAGTATATTTCAAGAATGTGTGCTTCAGAATCCATCACGAGGCTTCTCAAGAAGTATACAGCAGATTCTATCACTAATGATTAAAATTTAATTTGATAGAAAAGCTTAGACATATAAAACTTTGAAGGTTGAATATGCAAATAATTTTAGGATAATGAGGTAGCATATCTAGGGCCCTAAAATCAGGAAAAGCTGGGTGCCCATTCACACAGACATCTGTATTTTTACAGGGTTTGATTTAAACAAACAAATGAAAAGGTGTCTCCGGGCTGGTTAAAATGTTAGGTTTCCTTGTTAATGTAGATAGGTGATAGACAGGTAGATGATACTATTCTATTTATAACCTGAGGAAAATAGTGTAAACAAACATTTTAATATTTTATTGATTATAGGAGATATCATTATTGTATTAAAATTAAAATCACCTATTGGCAATTAATTATTATTATAATTTAATAAATTTTTTTATTCAGCTTAAGACTCATCACAAATATGTTAGTGACATTAAAATGTGTGGAAATTTGCAACTTAGAATCGATGAAATATAATATTTTACTAAAACATATTTTTGGAATATATAAATTTGAAAAATCAAGTAATTAATAAACCATAAAATAACTGATAAACATTTACATGACAGAATCCTCAAATAAAACTTAATCTTAAGAATTTTGGCATTTTATGCAATAAGTTGAAGCAAAAAAATGTCAGCGTCCTAGCACTCTGTTTAGATTTTTATCTTTTATCTTATAGAATGTGTGTTATAAGGAAGTATTATCTTTTTTCAACAAATGTTTACAAACTTTGTACCTACATTATCAAGTGAGAGTAATTGAGAGTAAAGGAGTAAAGATAGTTGACAGTGAAAAGACCAAAAGAAAGCAGTTGACCAAGAACCAGCCTTTTCAGGAAGTTATCATTAAATCTTTTAGTTCATTTGCCAGGTATTAAAGCAGGGTGACAAATATAACAGATCTTGCTCTGAGCTGTCAAACTCCGACAGCTACTCCTTCATGCTAAATGTTTATTTAGATCTTTAAACAAATTTGCTATATATGGAGTTTCATTCATTGAAACAACATGAAACAGTTCCTGATAGAAGGTAGCAGGCAAACAAATTAATATAAAAAATTACTCAAAAAGGCAAAAAAAGAATTCAAAAATTATACAATTTAATACCGGTTGTTAAATCAAACTCCTTCAACATGTAACATCAATGCCACAAATAGTTTTGATTCATCATATACACAGTATTCTCATTCTTTCCTCCATCTTTTATTCTTATCCAAAAAGGCACATTTAATATGGATTTCTTACCACACAAAACATAAATTCATCTTGAATTTACAGGGGAATGTGATAATGAAGACCATAGTGAAGAAAAGAAAAAAACACAGTGTTGGAATAGATTCCCAGGAGTAATTACCCGTAAAAGTACAGTCTAGTCTCAACTAGCAGCCAGAGTGGAAGTTTCAAGAAGTGAGCCAGACCATACTTCTCCTCAAAATCCTCCAGTACTTCTCCATTTCACTTGGAGCAAAAACCAAAGTCCTTAGTGTCCCTCAACGCCCTCCATGATCTATGCCTGCCCATACCCCATCCAGTTAAATCTTTAACAACTTCTTTTGCTCTCCCCCTTGCGCGCTCTGTCCTCATTGCTTTTGTAAAATGCCACGCATGTTTTTTCCTCAGCACCAGCTGAGGAAATTGTCAGGATTTGTCTTTGAGACAAATACCATTTGTTTGGTATCTTTTTTGGATATTTACTGAGAGAGGCTCATTCCCTCACTTCTTTAAGTCTGGTAAAGTGCTCTCTACTGGGACCACCCCGTTTACATAGCAACTCTTTCTGTCTATTCACAATACCCCTTATTATGTTTTATTGCCGTTTTTCTTATGGTTACTCTCCAGAGCACTCATTACCTTACAATATACATTTTTCTTATTTATTGTCTGTCTCTTCCACTAGAATATAAACTCCACATGGCAGGCATTTTGTCTCTTGTACACCGATGTCTAGAGTAGTAGTAGGTACATAATTTTTTTTTGAACAAACAAATAAATGACTAACATAATTCCCCTTAGAATCAAGGGTGCAAGGTTGAGAAGAAGAGAATGGATTCAGTGCTGACATCATGACATAGGTGTGTGTTGGGGATATTCAAACTGCACTCAAGCTCATTTCTCCTTCTTGATACTCAGTCTAAGACAGAAAGAATTTATTCTGAAATTTGAAGAGTCACCTTGTCAAAATTCTATGATGTTTAACAGCCCTAGATGATCATACCAAAAAAGCAAATTTAAAAACTGACATACAAGCTATAGATCTATTAATCAAATCTATTATTCTTTAGTATAATTTAAATACATAATTTTAATAATGCTATTTCATGGCTACCAAATCCTGACATACTGATTTTTTTTAATCCTAAAACATGTTCTGCATTTGAATTTCAAAAAAGATCCTACACATGTACTACAGATTCAAAAATATGAATTGTCTGGCTTTGTTTACATCACATTGTATAATGGTGGGAAATCTAGCTAATGTAATGAGATCAAGTGTTAGGACTGGACTGTAACAAATAAGGTGCCGAAATAAGAAAGTAAGGTATGTGTGTTTTTACTCACCTGCATAATTCATCATTTCGGCAGCTGTGAATTACATTGAGGCAAGTAGGGGGTGGAACTATGTTCACTGCACATGGCTTGCTGTGAAGAGCTTCTTTGGATTGCTGACAAGGTATATCAGATGGAGCACAGTCACAAAAAACCAACATCTGGGCAATGTTAAAAGGCATATTTTGATAGAAGAACCGTATGGCTGTTTGGCAGTGTTTCACATCACACAGATTTCCATTTGCTGAGCAAGCTTTAAGGTAAGGGGCCAATTGTGTATTACAGACTACATCCCCTACACACATCTCTGCCACTTCCAAACAGGACCAGATCCCTTTCATCCCTGAAAGCAATGACATCCCCAGGTCACGAAAATGTAAACATAAAGTTGAACTTACAGAATCTGCAAAACATGGTGAGAAGTCTATGAGCAAAATACAATAGCATAGCAATGTGCTATTTTGGGCAAACATTTGTTTTCTTTTCTTCTTCTTTGTTTTTTTTTTGTTTTGTTTTGTTTTGTTTTTTTGAGTTAATATGAATTTACTGAGATCTGAATAGTGGATTATTTGAATCATCTTTCATCTCAACTGGATATGTATTGTGATACAAAGGTGATGGGAAATGTGTAGGGCCAAAACAGAGCTGAAGAAAAAATTCTTGAGTCCAAGTTTCTCAACTATAAATAACAGATCTCCAGAAATTGCATTTGAGCTCTATAGCTTATGATGAATTCATCATTGCTAATCAAATAAAAATGACTCCTATTCCATTGTTCTTTTTCTTTTGGGGGAAAATCTTGACAAAAGTTTCCACATTGTTATTCCAACATATAAAGATACTCACATTCTAGAAAACACAAGTACATATACACAAACATATACACAAAAATAGTTGGCCTCAAACAATTTAATTTTTCTGATCAAAATATCCATGACATTTAACTAAGATCTAGTCTTTGGTTTTAATTGTAAAATATTCCTCAGCATAACTGTAAATAGATGATGGATAGACAAAGCATTGCTTTGGTACATTAGTGAAGAAATGCAATAATTTTGTTGTATTTTATAATATTAGAACTATAAAAAGCCACACAATTTATTTTATATCAACATATCTTTAAGAAGCCTAGTAAGTATATTCTAAATTATATTGGCCAATATTTATAATGTAGATCAAAATTATAATTTATAAACATTACCGTGATAGGGAAGAGTAGTTAAATTCCATATGAATTTATTATCTTCTTTCGAGTTATCTAGAAATAAAAGAGACTATTTCATTAGTGAACAATTTTCTAAATTTAATAGGAGAATGTGGGCTACACTTATAAATGAGAAATTAAGCAAAAATACATACAAGCTCATGTAATACTTATTTATGGGCTACATTTATAAATGAGAAATTAAGCAAAAATACATACAAGCTCATGTAATACTTATTTAACCCTTGATATTCAAAATTAGTGAGGTACAGATGAAGAAAAACAAACCCCAGAAATGTCATTCAAGTGAGTTAAACAGGCCTGCTCTGAGGATTCAGTTACTTGAAAGTTAAAACAAATGCTAACAAGTAGGCCATGTGTATTGAAATAAAGAATCTGTCTGGGGAGAAAAAAAAAAATAGGAATATTGTCTGATTAAAAAAAAAAAAAAAAAAACCTTCCTCTTCCCAGTAGTATCTTAATTAGATTGAAATGCAATGTGAAGACTATTTCTACCTCTGTTTGTCTTACCCTCCCAGAGTTCTTAGAAATCAAAATAGAATTGGAGAATCTGTTAATGGAAGTGAACTCAGTGTGGCTATGCAATTCTAAATATTTCATTTAGAAAACATTGGTTAAGTCTCTCCTATGTAACAAATGTGATACTGAAGACACAAATCTGCGATCCCTGTCATTGAACATTCACAGCCTGGAAGAAAATATATACATATAAACAAAAGTAAAAAGAAAACATAAGGAGCTCTGAAAGACATATGCATAAAGTTATAGGAGAGTGGTGCAATTTTTTTGTTTTAAAATAAAAATTCATTTTTTGTCATTGGCTATTGATTAAGATATTGACTTCTATTTTGGCATAAATGTCCCTTTATGATTCAATTGTCCTTACCTGAGCTAACTGTCTAAACTCCCTGTCCGCCCTTCTACTTCATATAAATGGTGTTATAATCACAAGAAAATTATTTTTACCTCCAGGTGTATCTCAGCCTTTCAGACTCCTTGCATTATTCTAACTATTATAACTATACGTGATTTTTATTTTTCTACTAATGAAATCTCAGCTCAAGAATTACTATCCCTTCTAGAGTCCACTATCCTGTATCTCTGAGGAATAAAATCCCAATAAGCAAATCTCGGAGAGTCATATAGCTTTTATAAGAGAAACAAAAATCTAGGCTAGACCTTTTATTATATATTAATACTTCTGCTTTGGAACTGATTAGTATGGCTGTGCTACTGACTAAAACATATTCAGGAGTCTCTGACTGAAACATAAATAAGCAATGAATTTACTTACCATTATGAACTGAATGTGTCCCTCCCAAATTCCTATGTTGAAACCCTAACTCCAAGTGTAGCTGTATTTGGAGATGATGTTTCTAAGGAAGTAATTAAGGTTAAATGAGGTCATAGGAGTGGGACTTTGCTCTAATAGGGTTAGTGTCATAATAAAAAGAGACATTAGAGACCTTAGTCACTTTTCTTCCTCCATGCACACACAACATGGAAATATGTGAGGAGGACATAGCAAGAAGCCAGGAAGTCTACAAGTCAGGGAGAGATCTCTCACAAGAAACTGACCTTGATGGACCTTGATGGACCTTGATCTGGAATTCTCAGCCTCCATAACTGAGAAAATAAATTCCTGTTGTTTAAGCCACAAGCCTGTGGTATTTTGTTATGTCAGCCCAAGTAGATTAATATGCTCACTATATGTATAATTATTACAAACACAACAAAATGGTTAAATTAGCATGGGAAAATAAATTCTATCTTGGATGTATACTGTTTTATATGCTATGAGAAATGTATTATAATAAATTCTCTGCTCTTAAATTCTAATTTTATATGGTACACATGTATGTGTATGGACATTTTTTCCCAGAGTAGATTTTAAACCATAGCTTAATTGCTGAAGAAGAAATAAAGGGCTATATATCATGGGAATAAATAGAAGCATACAACAATCAGGCTTAGATTTGAGTTCTAAGATCATATACGTAAAAACACATACTGTTCCCCTTTATTCATCCATTAATATCAAAATATATATAGAAGTCGATATCTTCTTACTCTGCTACCACTCTGATCCAAGACACCATGCTTTTCTCTATTGACCTCATCTAGTCACATGATCTTATTTAGCATCTATTGGTAAATGATCCCCCCATTTATATTTACTGCACAGATCTCATTTCCTCTATATGTCATACATGGAATTTAGATATCAATTACATACATAAAACTGCCTACTCAATAGCTTCACTTGTATATCTAATAAACATTTCAGACTCAACACATCCAAAACTGACTTCTGACTTTTCCTCCGTTCCCCATCAAAGCCTCTTCTTCCTGTAGTTGTTCCCATATTCATTAATTTAAAAATGACAGTCACATCATTCTCCTTACTTGAGACAAAAACCTTGGCGTCAACTTTGATTTCTTTTTTTTTCCCTTGCATTTCCATTTGATCCACTAATATTAAAAAAAAATATCCAGAATCTGACAACTTCCCATACTGATCCATCATCCATTGTCTTTTTGCTCCATTATTATATAAATCCCTAACTGTTTCCCCACTTGGGCCTTTGTTTCTCTTTACTCAGTTATCAATGCAAAAACAAGAATTATCCTATTAAAGATATAAATCAGACCATGACACTCCCCTGGCCAAAATTCTTCATTGTTTTTCTATATCACTCAGAGTAGAGCCAATGATTTTGAAATGACCTACAAAGCCCTTCATGATCTTGTCCCCAGTTTTATATCAGATTTTATCTCCTACACTTCAGTTCCTTGCTCTCTTAACTCTAGCTTGTGGTCCTCTCTGCTTTTCTTCAGATCTACAGACATATTCCCAGCTCAGGACCTTTAATTAGCTGTTTCTTCTGTGTTAAGTACTCTTTCCCCAGATATCCACATGCCTCATTCCCTGCCACTTTCAATCTT
>NW_011889041.1:1801845-1819345 GCF_000151845.1 Pteropus vampyrus
TTTTTTTTCCCTTGCATTTCCATTTGATCCACTAATATTAAAAAAAAATATCCAGAATCTGACAACTTCCCATACTGATCCATCATCCATTGTCTTTTTGCTCCATTATTATATAAATCCCTAACTGTTTCCCCACTTGAGCCTTTGTTTCTCTTTACTCAGTTATCAATGCAAAAACAAGAATTATCCTATTAAAGATATAAATCAGACCATGACACTCCCCTGGCCAAAATTCTTCATTGTTTTTCTATATCACTCAGAGTAGAGCCAATGATTTTGAAATGACCTACAAAGCCCTTCATGATCTTGTCCCCAGTTTTATATCAGATTTTATCTCCTACACTTCAGTTCCTTGCTCTCTTAACTCTAGCTTGTGGTCCTCTCTGCTTTTCTTCAGATCTACAGACATATTCCCAGCTCAGGACCTTTAATTAGCTGTTTCTTCTGTGTTAAGTACTCTTTCCCCAGATATCCACATGCCTCATTCCCTGCCACTTTCAATCTTTACTCAAATAGTTATTTCTTCAGAGCAACTTTCTGTCCATCCTTAAAATTACAAACCACCCATTCAGATCTCTTTTCCCCCTACCTGTATTATATTTCTCATTAGCACTTATAATGTTTAAAATCCATACCTTAAAATAATTTATCCTGATTAATTTTCTTTGTCCCCATATTAGATGCTATGGCTCACTACTAAGGTCTCCTCAGGTACTAATTTCCCCAACTGCCGGGATTATTTTGGATATTGGATCACACTGATCCTTTTCCTGGCATTGCTCTCATCCAAAGAAAGTTGCCACACCCAAGGTTACAGACTTTCCTAGGAGACAGCTCGTATCTAAGGACTAGCCCACGTTAGGGGTTCAAAGATCACGCCTCTTGCCTCTACGGGTGTGATATCCCTGAAAAGCCATTCTAGGTACAAGCTTTCTGTGGAATCAACTTAATTTACTGTGGCAATTAAATTGCATTTCGTCTTCTTCCTCCACCTCATCTTGTTTTTCTCACTTCCTCCTAGCTTTTGCTCCTGAGACCTTGGCCCAATACATTTTCTGCATGCCAACCTCTGTCTCAGTCTATTTCCAGGAAAACTGACTCAAGACACATCTCAATTTAAAACGGATGCTCCTGGAGAGCAGTGATTTTTGTTTGTTTTGCTTACTGCTTTAGCCTCACATCTTAGAAAATGCCCTGGGGCATGGTAAGCAAGCAAAAGAAATATCTATTAAATGAACAGATAATTATCATTACCGATTTTATCTATTTTTAAAAATCCCTTAAAAAATAATAAGCTCCTTCAATAAAGGGCACAAAGTTTTGTTTTTTCTTTGTTTTTTTTTAATTCTGCTGCACAGGACCTAGCACATTGTAAATGTCTCATATGTAATTGTTCAATGAATGAATAAATGAATGAATGAATAAAATTAACATTATACTAAAACCTTTTCGCATTTGCTTCTTCACAATCTCTTTTGCACATAATCGTTGAGTTTTTAAATTTTAGTTTCCTAGGAGAAGTACAGGCAGAAATGACAGAGCTAGAATAGGAAATTAAATATTTTTTAGTTAACTCATATTTGTGATTATACTTAATGTTCCTAAAATCTTTTGAATACCAACCAGAAACAATATCCTGGTTGAATCCATCTTCATAGTCTTCACTGACAGCTGAAACTTGATTCATTTGATCATCCTGTATACAATTGTCTTCAAACAAACTTTTCCAAATTTCAATGCACTCTACTTTTGAAGGGTCATTGCACTGACAATTCCACAAGATTGTTTTTTTCAGACTTTCTTTTAATACTGCACACAGGTGGCCTCCATCAAAAGTCTTGCATTGTTCTGATTCCCTCCCACAGGTTTCCTTAAAATTCTCATACAACAGAGTACAATGTTCAGATTCCTGGCAGATACGTTCTGCTATGACACAATCACTCTTTTTTTCAACCATTAGTGATGTATCTTTCTGATGGAGCCATTGCGTAATATTTGATTGTGAAGATAAATCCAAGGACAGTGATGATTTTTCTATGAATAAAGTAAAAGAACTGAATAAAAATTAATTAAATTCATTACTTATGAACTTTTAATATGTTTTCTAAAAAAGAATGACATATCTTTTATAAATATTTCAATATCTATTATCTTCTAAAAACATTAACAATTATTTCTAGAGAGCTATGACGAATAACCTTGAATTTTTAAAAACTGAGATGTAAAACACTGATTATTTATAGTTTGTGCAACTAAATAATAATAATAGTCACTTTTTTAGATGATATTTATCATCATCATTTTCTTTTGTCTTTTCATTACATTTTGATGATGGTTGATAGAAAACATATGTAACTTAAAGTACTGATAAAATAATCCATCATTTCTCTGGTATAAATTTTTATGAATTTCTGTTTTCTCCTAGAAATTTCCTATACTAAAGTATTTCTCAAACTTTTTTATTATTTCCCCCTTAACAAGCATTTTTAGACAGTTTTTTCTTAATTCCACTATCCCCTTGTGAAATTTGAATTCCACACATACACTGCTTAGGAACTGTATGTATATATGTATATTTGTGCTTTATACATAATAAAGAGTATGATTTGGGTGGGCTTACCCCCAAGTACCAATTTTTACGCCTTGGTTGTTATAGCGCCTTCACCGAAAATGCCTGTTATACAGATAGTTCCAATAAGCTCGTAATTATATAAACTTTATAGAAAGAAGGTAAGAAAAATGACTTCAATATAAGACTCCAAATAAGCTTAACATAGCCTTTCAGAAGTGTACCGTCTATTTTTAAATGTCTCATCTCTCTGAGGCACTTCAAGTGAATCTGCACAAAGGAAACATCCTTGACTGCACCATTTTTCCCTCAGCCAATCACATTACTTTTCCCCTCTTTAAACAAAGTTTAAAGTTATTTCATTTTGTTTTATTGAATGCTTTCTCTTACACCTTAGTTTTTACAAATGCTTTATACTTATGCAAGATAAAGATAATATAATTGATTTCATGATACGAAAATGTTTACTCAAAAACTGTCAGGCATTCTTCTAAGCACTGTTCAGAATACAACCTCTGTACTCGTGTGTTTTGAAACATATACTACTATAGCATTTTGCATATTTCTCAAATAACAACTCACAATGGATCGTTATAATTATATATCAATAAGGCTTTCCTACTAGAATAGAGTCCTTCTCTTTTATCTCTTATAACCAGCACATCCAGGCATGCATGAATAAGATGCATGTGAATGAATGTTGTCCTCATATAATTAGTGCTATTATATTGGTAATTATATATTTTAAAATAATCTTTAAACCTGTCCAAATGCTAATCTATTTTGTTACATACATACATAAATAAAATAAGCTAGGCTAAATGAAACAATGCAGCTTAATGTCAATTTTACTTTACCATATTTTAATCAAGACTAGGGACTATCTTACCCATCTTTATATACTCCAGGGTTTATATAATGTCTATGCATATTAACCGAATAGTAACTATTTTATGAATAGATACATGATTTAGGTGTTCAGACATATTTAATAAATTAAAATGTATTATGTATTTATCGATTATTTATTAAGTGTCAGGAACCATGTTGGGTACTTTAGCATATTTTTAAAAAGAGAGAGAGACAAATTCCAAAGCCGATTTACAATATATCAATGGAGAATAGTATAGTGTATGTCTATATATGCTGGGGAATGTTTTGGGAATGTAAAGAAGAGAGATCATATCTTAGAGTGCTAATCAAAGGGTTATGAAAAAAATATAAAAAAGATGAATAATAAAATAGCAATAACTACATATCTATAAGTAATTACTTTAATTGTAAATGGATTAAATGTTTTAATAAAAAGACATAAGGGGCCTGAATGGATAAAAAAAAACAAGACCCTTACATATGCTGCCTATAAGAAACTCACTTCAGATTGAAAGACACACACAGACTGAAAGTAAAGGGATGGAAAAACATATTCTGTGAAATGGAAATGAAAAAAAAAAAAAAAGTCTGGGGTAGTAATAATTATATCAGACAAAATAGACTTTAAAACAAAGGTTAAAACAGGAAACAAAGAAAAACCCAGTAATCCCACTTCTGGGTGTTTATCTGAAAAAATCTAAAACACTACTTCGAAGGGACATGTACATCTATATATTCATTGCAGCATTATTTACAATAGCCAAGATATGGAAGCAACCTGAGTGTCCATCAATAAATAGATGGATAAAGAAGAGGTGGAACATATATATAACAAAATATCATTAGGCCATAAAAAAATGAAATTTTGCCATCTGCAGCAACATGAAATATACCTAGAGGGTATTGTGCTGAGTAGAGTAAGTCAAATAGAAAAAGATAAATGCCATATGATTGTACTTATATGTGGAATCTAAAGAACAAAATAAACAAACAAAACAGAAATAAACTCATAAATACAGAGAACATTTTGATGGTCGCCAAGTGGGAAAAAGTTGGGAGAGTGGGTAAAAAAATAAAGGGATTAAGAAGTAGAAATTGGTAGTACAAAATAGTCATGGGGACATAAAGTATAGCATAAGGAATATAATCAATAACATTGTAATAACTACATATGGTGTCAGATGGGTACTGGCATTGTAAGGGTTATCATTTCATAGATTATATAGATATCTGATTACTGTGTTGTACACCTGAAACTAATATAATATTGTATGTCAACTGTAATTGAAAAATATAAAAAAAATTAAAAATAAAAAAATATTTAATCAAAGAGAGTTCTTTAGGCAAAAATAAAAGATACTAGGCAGCAACAAGAATTCATAGGAAGAAATAAAGAGCATCAGTAAAAGTAACTACATAGGTCAATATAAAAGACAGTAGAAATGTATTTTTATTTTTTCGTACTGTCACATTTTGTTTGTATTTGTCTGTACTTTTTATTGCTATCTACTTTTCCCCTGTCTGATTTAAGAGACTTCTATATAAAGCAATAAGAATAAATATGTTTTGGGGGGTACAGTCAAGATGGTGTAGAAGGTAGATGCTGTGCTCGCCTGCTCTCCTGACCACATCAAAATTACAGCACAGCTACCACTGGGAGTTGCATGATCTGGCTGAACAGAAGTCCTACAACTTGGGGACATACATAAGAGGTCACCTCGAAACTAGTAGAAAGGGTAGAGATGCAAAACAAGTTGGTCCCACAACTGAGTGTGGAGGTCAAGAACCAAGAGGGTTATCTTAGCTGCAAGCCCCTTCCCTCCGGCTCCACACTGGGCTCTCTAGCTCAGGGTTTCAGTGCCAGAAAAGAGAAGTCCCCATAACCTATGGCTGTGAAAACCCACAGAGGTTGTGGCTGAGTGAGACAGAAGGCTGCAGGAGTCTCAGACTTCTCCTCTTAAAGGGCCTGTGCACAGACTTACTAGATGATGGACTTACTCTGGGCTCCAGCAATTTGTTATCAGTACCGTAGAGGTCATCAGCTGCTGGAAGAGTGCCAGGGACATGCAGGGAGGAACTGAGTTGTCTGGCTTCAGGGCGAGGCCTGGAGGGGTGGTTTTATCTCAGACAGAAGCATTGGCAGAATCCATTGTTACTTTGTTGAGCCCTCCCCACTCCCAGAGTGCTAATGCAGGCAGCTGCCATATCTGAGTCTCCACCTACCTGGTTATCACAGGTCACTCCACCCAGGAGAATCCCTGAGACTATACCTTTTGCAACATGCGGGCCCACCCAAGCTGCCTCCAGAGTTTTTTTCCCATACAAATGGCCTATTGTGGCTCATGCTGTGGGCTTTCCTAAAATTTCTCAAAGGCTCACAAAACCCAAAGCAGCAGCATCTGGCCTCAGTGTGCCCCATACCTCTTCCTGACGAGCCCCAAGCTTTGCACTAGCGGCAGCCAGACTTGGTTCTTGGCTTGGCCTCTCGAGGCACCTATAAGCCCAGCTGGGTAGCAGCCAACTGTGGATTGCTTAGTGACCCTTATCTGGTGGCCCTGGAAGTGCACAAGCTGTGGTTAAACTTGGCCTGCAGTTGGGCCCTTCTCAGGAGGCTCTTAAGCTGGCATACATACCAACTGGCCTCTTTTGATGGGCCCAGGAGCCAGAACACACCCAGGGCTGGATTTGAGGAGGAAACACCCAAAGGGCAGACTGGGCTTCCACCAGAGATCTGCTACAGTGAATCCTACTCTTTAAGGTCACTCCTCACCAGTCAGTCCTCACAACCAATCAACCCAAAGGTCAATTCCTCCCATCAATGTACAAACAGCAACCAAAGCTCAACTACAACAGAAGGGCACACACAACCCACGCAAAAGACATACCTTGAGCACTTGACTCAGAAGACCGGGGAAGACTGCAAGACAGGACATCTACTGCATAAGGCCACTCTACTAAGATCAGGAGACTTAGGAGCCCTACCTAATACGTAGAAACAAACACAAGAAGGCAGTCAAAATGGGGAGACAAAGAAACATGTCCACATGAAAGAACAGAACAAAGTTCCAGAAAAAGAACTAAACAAAATGGAGACCATCTACCAGATGCAGAATTCAAAACAGTGGTTATAAGGATGCTCAATGAACTTAGAGGAAGAGTAGATAAACTCACTGAGAACTTTAACAAAGAGATAGAAAACATAAAAATGGAGATGGAAAATATAAAAGGGAATCAGATAGAAATTAATACAATATCAGAGATGAAAAGTAAGTTAGAAGGAATCAACATATTGAATAAAATGGAGGATCAAGTCAGTGATTTGATGGGGTAGTAGAGGAGACCCAATCAGAATAGCAACAAGAAAAAAGAATCCAAAAATAAGAGGATAGTTTAAGGGGCCTCTGGGATAACATCAAGCATAATAACATTCTCATCAAAGGGTACCAGAGGAGAAGAGAGAGAGAAAGAAATTGAAACCTATTTGAAGAAACACTGATGGAAAACTTCCCTAACCTGGTGAAGGAAATAGACATACAAGCCCAGAAAGCACAGAGTCCTAAACAAAATAAACCCAAAGTGGCCCACACTAAGACACATGATAATTAAAATGCCAAAGTTTAAAGACAAAGAGGGAATCTTAAAAGCAGCAAGAGAAAAGCAATTAGTTATCCACAAGG
Source organism: Pteropus vampyrus (assembly GCF_000151845.1). Classification (NCBI taxonomy): domain Eukaryota; kingdom Metazoa; phylum Chordata; class Mammalia; order Chiroptera; family Pteropodidae; genus Pteropus; species Pteropus vampyrus. The sequence goes on from NW_011889041.1 coordinate 1,808,965, forward strand.
GAGCTCCTGTAAGACTGTCAGCTGATTTCTGGATGGAAACTTTGCAGGCCAGAAGGGATTGTCACAGAGTATTCAAAATGATGAAAAGCAAGGACCTACAACCAAGATGACTCTACCCAGAAGAGCTATCACTTAGAATGGAAGGACAGATGAAGAGCTTCCCAGACAAGAAAAAGCTAAGGAGTTCATCATCTCCCAAACAAAATTATAGGAAATTTCGGAGGGACTTCTTTAAGAAGAAAAAAACATGTATCAAAAATATGAATAATAAAATGGCAATAACTTCATATCTATCAACAAGTACTTTGAATGAAAAATAACTAAATGTAGGATGGCTGAATAGAGAAGAAGAAAAGACCCTTACATATGCTGCCTAAAAGAGACTCACTTCAGATTGAAAGGCACAAACATGCTGAAAGTAAAGGGATAGAAAAAGATATTTCATGAAAATGGAAATGAAAAAGAAAAGGCTAGGGTAGCAATAATTATATCAGCCATAATAAACTTTAAAACAAAGGCTATAACAAGAGACAAAGAAAGGCTCAGTAATCCCACTTCTGGGTATTTATCTGAAGAAACCCAAAATACTACTTTGAAGGAACATGTGCATCCATATATTCATTGCAGAATTATTTATAATAGCCTGGGAATGGAGGCAACCTGGGTGTCCATCAATGGATGAGTGGATAAAGAAGAGGTGGTACATATATACAATGGAATATTACTCACCCATAAAATAAGACAGAAATATTGCCATTTGAAACAACATGGATGAACCTAGAGGGTATTGTGTTGAGTGAAATTGGTCAGACAGAGAAAAACAAATATCATATGATTTCACTTACATGTGGAATCTAAAGAATAAAATAAGCAAATCAAACGGAAACAAACTCACAGATATAGAGAATATTTAGAGCATTAGCAGATGGGAAGGGAGTGGGGAAGGTGGGTGAAAAGGGGGAAGGAGTTAAGAAGTACAAATTGGTAGTTTCAAAATAGTCATGGAGATGTAAAGGAATATCGCCAATAATATTGTAATAACTATGTACGGTGTCAGATAGGCACTAGATTTATTGGAGTGATCACTTTGTAAGTTATATAAATATCTAATCACTATGTTGTACACCTGGAACTAATGTAATATTGTATACCAATAATAACTGAAAAATTAAAAAAATGAAATTACATAGATGTGATTCATTTTAAAATTGTCCTGTTTTTATGACTTTAAATATTTTATATAACAGTGTATCGCCTGATTCACTGATGCATTTTTTGCCAAGCAATTTGTTAACAGTACCATAGAGATCATCAGAGCAGAGACAATTTTTAAACTGGAAATTCCTTTCCACTAAGGCTTGGATGCTCAGGTTGCAGCTTGATGAATCCTTCATCTTGCAGGGATTACCTGGATTTCAAAGGGCAAACATATAATACTCCAGATATTAATTTGAATACACCCCAAATATACCCAAAATTCTTTTAACAGATTAATCTAAGTAATTTATTATTATAGTAAGATTTTCTGGGGTCACTGTAGGATGTTCATGTAAGGGACATTTTAAGCAAAAATATCTATTTTTACTGTTGTTTTCTCCCAATTTTACCTTTTAAAGTAAATTAACTTTTTTCAAGTTTTAAAATAATTTGGACCCACTTAGAAAGAATGCCAATTTTGCTCTTCAATAATAATCAATGCTGCCTTTACATGAGGTGACCAGAAAGTTCTGCAATCTTAGTTATTTTATCAGTTTAGCTATTTTATTAGATCTATTGTTTTAAGCTGATATTTTATTTTACATCTCATTCTAGGATGATAACAAGAGATGTACAGGTAGCTCTAAAATTATCATGGGATATGAAGTTGTCCTGACACTTAGAAAGCACACAGTAAATATTATTATTTACTTATTTATTTTAGGCAAGGCAACTCTTGGTTGAATTCACAGATTGCAAGGACCTTGTCAGCTTACAATCCCTTATTTTTTATTTTTTGCACCTACAGCACCCAGTCTTCCTAAGTGGTCTCCCATCCAAGTACTAACCAGGCCTGATCCTGCTTGGCTTCCAAGACCAGAGGGGATCAGGCTTGTTCAGGGTGGCATGGCCATAGTCTACTTTAATTTAAAAAGCCATATGTATATACTCAATGATTTTTCCCATTTTTCTGAATAAAACTAATTGAGATAATTTCATTTGTGTATTTGAGAATATTTCTATTTCAGCTTTATGCATAAGATAAATATGCAAATGCTGCAATTCATTGCGAATGGTTTGCTTTTTGCATACTGAAATAAATATGCTTTAATTCATGACACCTGAATATGATATTTTAAATTGCCACACAAAATGTAACAAGGAGCTTCATCATCAAAACGACAGATTGTTTTTTGTCATTGTCCTCTATTTCCATCTTAAATTTACTGAGTTACTTTGAGCAAATTATGCCTTTGAAATTCTTTTCCTGAACAGTAATGAGAATGTTGAATTAGAGAGCTATAACTTTCTTTGGAGTATATAAATTACATGTACTCTCTTCAAGGGAGGAGAAGAGAAGAAAATCTCTCTCCTCCTATGTAATTCCTGAGGTCGTGAGGTTGGTCAGGAGCTCTGCTGGTGGAGACTGTGAACACTGACATTGTCTGAGCTACAGTTTTCTGCCTCTTAACCCAACACACTCAACCATATATCTTTTGGTAGGTAAAGTAAGCACATGATGATGGGCAAGAGTCATGAGCAATACAGAATTTACTCTGTAGAATGGATGGAGAAACAAAGTGAGTCATAAAAGAATATATTTTCATTTTCCATTTTGGATTTCTTTTACTGAATACTCCAGGAAATTTATTCAGGATTTTATAGTATTATAATCTTTGTTATACATGATGATAAAATTATCATTACATTAGAATACTATTTTTTTAAAGATTTGTCATAATAGCACTAGGTCAATGTCTCGCTATATAATCAGTTTATCTAATTTTAGTAAATAAAGTCTTCCTATGATACTCTCATTTAATATTTATTCAGCTATTTAAAATGTTTAGAACATATTTCTTTTTCTTTTCAACAAGTAACAGTGACTCTCTAATCTTTACATTCTTTACCCTTTGGGCCTTCCCTCACATGTTTGAAATGTAGGACAAGTTTAAAATAATAATATATTTTAACTTGTTTTGACAAAGTTGGAATGGAAATAGTGTATATGTTGTGAGAATATAAAATGAATATTATATACATACAAATAAATAACAATACTTTTGATCATCACAAATGTTATTTTTCCCTATTTTACCACTTATGTATTAACAAATAAAAAAATATTTTATTTGAAAAATTATTGCCACACTTCTGAGAAGCATACATATAATTATAACATTATACATAGTGAAATAAGTAAAAAATAAAATAAATATAAAAAGCTGAAATCTTGCATAAAGCTACTTGCAGTGCCAATGCATTAGGGTCTTGGAGTCATTTAAGAATACTCTTTTGTAACTAAATTCACTAATAAGCAAATTAAAGTGAAGCTCTTGAATATCAAGTTTGAGTAAAGTATTAAGAACAAAACTAACTTAGTTCCTCAGATAAGGAAAGAAAATATCAAATCTTATTTTTATCTGAATAAAAGGAAACCATTTGAATGTATTTTAAACAACTTGTTTTACCTGAAACATTGCAGGCAACTTCCATTATTCTCCATGCATGTTTACATCCATTTGCATCACTTAAGCATTGCTCTCTTAAATATGTGCAATTAATGGTTTGGGAAGTAGATTCATTTTCTGAGCATAGCCCAATAGCTGAATAACAAAAGAACAAAAACAACTTTGCAGCATTACAGTATGGCAGTTATTTACCTCAAAACTAAGTTATTAATGATAAAGAGCAGAATTATAAAAAATAAAATGTGACAAGATCATTACAAGACTGGAATAAATCTTAATCTCCCCTCTAGCTATAGATCTATATTTCTCCTATATAAGATTCTTAAATAATCTGTATTTGTTCTCTTCCATTCTTACTGCTTATTTATTCCTCAACTTACAATTAATTTTTATGACTATTGTTTTGTTGAAACTGCTCTTAAAAATACTTTAATAAAACCGAGGATATTTATGACTTTGATTAAGCTTAGTTTTAAATCCTAGATCTAGAAATCATGTCCCTTTCTCTTTATACCCCTCAGAGACCTAGCCTTTCCCCTGAATAATCAGCAACATCAGAGGCAGCAGGAGGCAGTAGCCTAAACCTGACTAATAATGGTCACAGGTCTGGACCTCTGGTAGGCTAAAGATGACATCTTGACCTCAATTCCCCAGCTCTACCATGAAATGACTCCCTGGCTACTTTCCTGTGAGACCAGACAGAGGGACTCCATTAAAAACTTCAAAATTGTCCCCAAGACCCGAAGAAATAATTGATTACCCTTACCAATTACCCTTACCTCCTACCAATCAGCTCCCTGCACAACTCCAAACCCCTAACCCACAGTGTCCAGTGATTTCGCCTCTATAATTTGCATCCTACCAACTATTGTGGCTTTTGAGCATCAGCTTCCTGTTCTCATTCATCAATAAAATAGCCACTATTTCTCCACTGCGGTTCTCGATATTTAGTGTTTGGCTCTGCTAGTGTCGAATGGATGAACTCTTTCTAACACTAATCGTTCTCTAACACTAATCATTTTCATAACAACAAATTTAATAGTTTTAAGACTTCATCTTGCCTACTTTTATCATTGGGCTTTTTGTTGTCATTTCGTTCTTAAGATTCCCTCTTCCTTTAGTAACCCTCTTCTAATTCTCTTGATACTCATTTATTTGATATTTTCTGTCCATAGGCAGAATCCTTCCCAGGATCCTCTTACTCTTCTGTCAACGTACATTTTTAGCTTAGGTTTTGTCCTCACACTTTTCTCATTCTCATTTTATGCATTCTCTGTGGTCAATTACATCTATTCTCACAGATTTAACTAAAATCTCTAGACTGATTATTTTCAAATGTTTAATTCAATTTCATTATTTTCTAATATTCCAGTTATAGATGTTGTTATCCTCTCCACCTAAATGTTCCAAACACACTTCCAGATTATAATACCTTAATATTGTCCTCTTCATTATCGCTCCCTGGTAAACATCCCTATTCCATCAGTAATTCCACCATTCACAAAAACACGCAAAGTAGAAACCTTGGATTTATGATAGACTCCTTTATATCCTCAACTTCATACTTTCATATCCGTTCTTGCATATTTCATCGACTCTCATTTTGAATGTTTGACCAACTGATTAGTTAGTCAGTCTGTCTCCAGTATCATCTATTCAGGTAGGTTCTTTACATGCCCTAATCTGTCTAATACACCATTCTATTCCTGTTATTTCTCTGCTTTATCCCTTGGATGATCCCCATAGAATGACTCATTCTTCATTGTATGCAATCTGGAGGTTCTCAAGCAGCATTTATAGTTTCCCAAATGCTTGTACCTCTGAGAATTTACTAGATGGTCACTGGTAGGTACTCCTTTCTCCACTCTGCCTTTCTGGAATAACTTTTTTTTTTTGTCCTTCAAGACTCAACACAATAATTACCTATTTTATGAAAACCTTTTCTGAATTCATACTTCTTTTTCCTATAGCCAAATTAAATTTAATACCCTTCATCTCTTTCACTACCATTTTAGGAATTCTTCAATGATAGCATTTACTGCTTTGTAGTAAAATTATGTATTTTTGTGCTTGTTTCCACCACTGGGTTTTAGGGTTTTACTGGGCAGGAATTAGGAGTAATTCATAATTATATCCTCATTATAAATACAATGATGCATTGTAGATATTCAATAAATGTATGTTGACTTACACCAATTTGAATAGTTGTTTATAGATGAGTTATATATAAATAACTGATAATATTCAATTAAAATAACACCTTCCAGGTATTTACAAGTTATTTTGGGTAGAAGACAAAAAGTTCCAATAAGTTTTCTAGAAATATCAAAAATATAGCAATGTTAATTTAGTCTATTGTATAAATAACTCAAACTGATTCTATAAGCATGAGAACTGACACTTGCTTAATCAATCCATGGAATAATATGGGAATTATAATTGAGTTATAGAGACAGTGTATTAACTATAATTAAGAAATGTTTAACTATATCTTAATCAGAGCCAAATTTGAATTTTTAAAAAATAATGTTAATTATGAATCACCTGTGACAATATAGAGCTATAGGTTTCAAGTAAAGCTTTAAAATCTTTTCTTTATCTTACCTCTTTCCAAACCTCTTCTCCTAAGGAAAATCCAAGACAACTGATTAGTTCATATGTACTATTTGCTGGGTCACTGCATTTGGAAGTTAGGCCCATGGTTGTGTCTTGGTCACATTTTTCTTGTTGAGGGCTAGAGTGAAAATTGATATATCAGCTTCCTGGTTTTTCATGTGTTCATGGATAACTTCATCTAGCCAAGCTCCTGACCTAGGTTAGCAATTCTAGAGAAAGAGAAATGAATCTCTTTGATTATGGCCCAAGGTTACTTGTTTAAATCCAGCTTGCCAAACACCCTGAGACTCAATTTATAAGAGATTGGAATTTTATTTGCCATTGATCATTATATCTTGTGACTAGCTTCCTCATGAAACTTATAGGTGATAATCTCCTGGATACATCATCGAAACCTCACCAGTGCATCAGTGTAATGATCATTAATGAATTCTACTTACTATTTTTCCATAATCTTTTTCACTTTCTTTTATTTTTAAATTTTTATGTTAAATAATTCACTTGATTATTTGTTTTACATGATTTTTAACACTTTCCACTCAGATGAAATACTGAATCAACCAGGAAAATCATCTCAATTGATTTACCTCTCAAAATGCAAACTACCTTTAGCTTTCCAAAATATATTCATTCCTAACTATGATTTGTGGCTATGTACTTAATCCAAGAGTTTTCAAGGATTCTTTTGAAATGTTCAGTGAAAAAGAGGTTTTATTTTTAAAATAAATAAGATGGAGAACATTGCACATTATGTTCACCCTCTTAAAGATTTAAAAGGCTCATTATAATATTAAATCCTCTGTTTTAAAAATTCAGTATGTCCCACATTTCTTTGGACTTTCTCATATCACAACACCTATTTAGATAACATTAAACAAGTATTTTGAAGAATGCACTATGAAAAATATTGGTTAAAACTATCAAATAGCAAAATTTTGACCCTACAAGTGTTGGAAATTATTTCTCTCCTACAAGTGTTGGAAATTATTTCTCTCATCCAATCTAGTGTCAAGGTTAATTTAGAATTAAAAGATGAAAACAGGAGGCGATCATTACCTTTTCAACTGGGGCCATAATGAGGTTATAATATATTCTGTGCATTCAGTTATATTGCTGCCTGATCTATAAAAATCAAAGTCTCCTAGATTTCTCTTTATAATACAGGATAGAAATAAGAAAATGTTATTAGAAATAAACACAAGAAGTGCAATTTTGGAATACTGAATAACTATTATTTAAACCAAAAGAAAAAAAACCTAAAAATACATAAAAGATCTCTTTCCTTCTTGCTTTGATTTTCTTTTACTTGATTTATTTTAACTTTTTATGTTCAGCATAATTTAAAATAACATTCTTTGTTTTCTTGCCCACAATTATGTCTTTCTTTATCAATATTTATTAGTGTGGAGTAAGCAGAAAATATATTGGCTTTGGTTTAATGAGTGGATTATTAACATTAAACTGCAATCATAACTATCCCTTTTTTTAATTCAATTTATAAATTCTACTAAATACTAAAAAAAAATATAATAGCTTCTCCAAAAATATATATAACAAGTAGATCTTCATGAATTCTATTTTAAGTATAAATAAATTCTTTTAAACCAATGTCTTACAATAAATTCATACTACCCAATACAAGAGGGATAAATCTACATTTTATCACTAAGTCACAGAAACTAAAATGAAATGTGAAACATTTGATATGGTATTGTTTTACTCTACTAAATGGCTTGTACATTTTAAATATTAATGCCTTAAAATTAGGGGAACTGAATGTTTTAAATTAATCTCATTTTAATTTAATTTCAAAGAAAAACAGATAATAATTTGAAATTTGTCATCTTATAACTTGTAAATAGATACTGGAAGGTTTCATTTCTAAAAATTCCTAGTATTTATGTGAGTTTCATAAATCCTAATAAATAACTCAAAGAAATTAGATTATTCTATACAATAAAACAGAAGCAATCTGAATAGTTAATGTAATTTCTGCATTGTGCATTTTCTATAGAGTTATACATGAGTAAAAGTAAGTGAACATTTTTGCAAAAGCAATAAGCCATGTTAAAAAGTACAAAATTGTAAGTAATAGTTCATATTATAAGCCCCTATTAGTTTAATCAACAGTTAAGTTAGGACAGCATTAGGTTCATGAAGCATTGGTGTTGTGAATTCAGATAAAACAGAAGCATAATTTACTTACCAAGGAAAATGAAGATTATCATGCTGGACAACTTAGGTTGTTCATTTGAAAGAAAGGCGGATGTATTTACTCCAATCAGCTTCTTAACAGTAACTGTCCAGAATAAGGCTTCAGCTTCTGCTCTTGGTTCCTAAAAGCATTACTGATTCAAGTCAACTTCCTATGTCACTATTTCCTCACCAATCTTTCCTAAGCTGTGAACTTTCCTAATTATGTTCAAATTCAATTATTTTGTTCTGAGTGTACTGATCTTGTATATTATGCTTCCAAGAAAGCCCACAAGCCAGACACTAAGATGATACATACCCTGCACATTCATGAAAAAAAAAAAAAGTCTTTTTCTTTTTTCTTCAATTAGAATACTAAATTCTGTAAAATATTGCGAACTATAACACAAAATTTTCCTAGACACTCGAGTAGACTCATTTTCCACTTCATTATTTAGCCTCATTTAAGGCAATTTTATGGCATTTGAGAATATAGAAAAGGAGAAAAGACGTAAACGCAACCCAGGAAAATGTATGGGGAATTCAAGTTCCACTGGTATCAAACTGGTGTACTTTATCTTCTCAAATAAGAAATGTTCTCTATATGTGCCAAAAATCTCAGTATATTTAAAAGTTGTGCTGCCTCAGCTACGGTTCCTCAAACTCTCCAAATACAGTGATGCATAAGAAATGATTCTTCATGATGATGCAGAAACTCTGTTCCACTGGAAAGATAATCATCCGCTATGCTCATCACTTGACAACTATTTTGCTCCTAGCATCAATGAGAGGCATTGCTATGGTCTAAATATTTGTGCCCTCTCCCCTCCAAAAAATTTTATATGTTGAAATTCTAAACCCCAAAGCCGATGGTATGAGTAAGTAAAGATTTTGGGAGGTGCTTAAGTCATTAGGGTAGAACCCTCATGAATAAAATTTGTGATTTAAAAAAGAAGCTCTGGAGAGATTCTTTGCTTATTCCACCTTGTGAAGAGACAGCAAGAAAGTCCCAGCTATGAACTAGGAAGAGGGCCCTCATGAGAATGTGACCATGCTAGTGCCTTGGTATAGGACTTCAGTTTCCAGAATGGTTTATGTTTCCCAGTCTGTAGTATTTTGTTACAGCAACCTGAATGGACTAGATAGGCATTATTTATCTTGTCTTATTTTGATTGTGTTCTTCTTCACAAGAACCCAGAGCACATCATCTCCCTTGGGACATCTTGAGGCTTATACTTTTAAAACACTCTGAGACTTTCCTATGTGGATGCTTAGAAATATAAAATACTGCTTTGGCAAGAAATTAGGAACAGATAGGTATGGATAACTAACTATCAAGATGGGAGAGGAGCGTTTCTATGTACACAGTTATATAATGGAAGAGTTGCTGATTGCAATTGACCATGTTTAATTTATACTAGAAGAGAAGTTATATTTTGTTTTTAAAATACATAATAAAAGAAAACAATCTCTGGAGTCCATTAATTGAAAATTGTTACAAAGTTTTTCACTATAGATATTGGTAAATGCCTTTACATTGGAAATTATACAGATTTACTCCTCAGTGAAATAGGCTAATTTTACCTATGGCCATTATAAATATTAAATATGTATATGGGGCTTATATCAGAGAAATTAACAAATATACCCACTGACTTAATTATTATTTAACAAAAGAATTATGTCATAAAATTAATCAATTATTTCCTTTTAAAGGCACCAAGTCACTAAATTTGTATTATAAATTGTACCAAGATAATAGTTCTTTTTGATATAAGCCAACTAAAAAGTGTTTAAGCTAGAGAGGGATTTGGTGGCTCTGTTGGTTCTCAAACTGGCTTCTGTATGTGGAGAGCAAGGAGAGACAGAAAAGAGGCAGCACACTCCAAATTGGTGTGTGGCAG
>NW_011889041.1:1824345-1825890 GCF_000151845.1 Pteropus vampyrus
ATGGAAGACTTCTTTAAGAAGAAAAAAACATCTATCAAAAACAGGATTAAAGAATGCTAATAACTACATTCCTATCAACAAGTACCTCAAATGAGAAATAATTAAGTGCTCAACCAAAAGATAGAGTGGCTGAATGGATAAGAAAACAAGACCCCTACATATGCTGCCTACAAGAGACTCATTTCAGATTAAAAGACAAAAACAGACTAAAAAGAAGAGGATGGAAAAAGATATTGCCTTGATGGACCTAGAGGGTATTGCACTAAATGAAATGGGTCAGATAGAGCAAAACAAATATCACATGATTTCATGTACATGTGGAATCTAAGGAATAAAATCAAGGACAACAACAAAAGCGGAAATAAACTCATAGATACAGAGAATATTTTGAGGAATACTAGATGGGAGGGGGATTGGAGGGGAAACAAAAGGCAAAGGGATTAAAAGGTACAAATGGATGATAGTTGCAGAATAGACATGGAGATGTAGAATGTAGCATGGGGAAGATGATTAATAATGTTGTAATAAATATATAAGTGGGGTGATCACTTTGCAAGTTATGTGGATCTCTGATCACTATGCTATACAACTGAAACTGGTATATTGCATGCCAGTTATAAATGAAAAAAACCTCATCAAATTGTACGATGTAAATACTATCAACTAATTGTCTGTTATATTTCAATAAAGATGAAAAAAAATTTTAAATAAAAAAAGAATTAGTTCTGTAATTAATTCTACATAACCTGAATACTTAATGGCATCAGATTAGAATAGTCCCCAGATATAACTCTTTACGATAATGAGGTACATACCACAGTCTAGCTTTCTTTAGGTAAATTAATATACTCTATCAGAGCAGCCTGATCTGCTCACAGTGCTACCTCTTTTAGCTAAAACTGGACATCTCTCCATGATTATGTTTTGTTGATTTTATAGTTTAAGCTTCAAGAGATAATATTTCTTCCAAGCTCTTGAGAAACATTGTAACTCTAATGTACCAATAATATCCTTTGCTTTGACATGAATATTTTGATTTTTTTATACTAGAATATCATTTGCACTTGGACTAATCATAAGGGTCAAATGTATGCCATGGAAAGTTTTGTCTGTAAAGCAGCTAATATTCCTATCTGAAAATAATACTTCTGTATATGGGTTTGACCTTTTCTGGAACTTCTATTAGATGGGTCTGATTTTCAAGAATCTGTGGCACCCCTAAAAACATAATTAAGACCAACTGTGAAAAAAAAAAATTTTTAATTCTGTTAAATTTTCTTTTCCTAACTCTGTGCTCTCTGCTTTCCATTTCAAGCTAATATTAGAGTCTATTGTACATTCTAATAATCATGGTGGGAAAATGATATGTGCCTATTGATTCAGCAAATTTATTATTAAATGGAGAAGGAACAACTTGTTTCCAGATTACCTGAAATCACAATACATTCATATTTAAATTTAATATATTTTCTTCCTTTCATTATAAGACTTTGAAATGAGATCATCCATTGCACAGACATTGTCCTCCAGAGAGATGAATGATAG
>NW_011889041.1:1825940-1833758 GCF_000151845.1 Pteropus vampyrus
CTTTGACATGAATATTTTGATTTTTTTATACTAGAATATCATTTGCACTTGGACTAATCATAAGGGTCAAATGTATGCCATGGAAAGTTTTGTCTGTAAAGCAGCTAATATTCCTATCTGAAAATAATACTTCTGTATATGGGTTTGACCTTTTCTGGAACTTCTATTAGATGGGTCTGATTTTCAAGAATTTGTGGCACCCCTAAAAACATAATTAAGACCAACTGTGAAAAAAAAAAAAATTTTTAATTCTGTTAAATTTTCTTTTCCTAACTCTGTGCTCTCTGCTTTCCATTTCAAGCTAATATTAGAGTCTATTGTACATTCTAATAATCATGGTGGGAAAATGATATGTGCCTATTGATTCAGCAAATTTATTATTAAATAGAGAAGGAACAACTTGTTTCCAGATTACCTGAAATCACAATACATTCATATTTAAATTTAATATATTTTCTTCCTTTCATTATAAGACTTTGAAATGAGATCATCCATTGCACAGACATTGTCCTCCAGAGAGATGAATGATAGAGAGTAGGAGATGCTTTGTGCTGAATTACAGAATAAACGATTTTTGTAAGATCAATTCTCCCAAGAAAGTATTGGAGAAAAGTACTGGACATTTCATAGGAGAGATGTCTGACCATAGTATACAAGGATATGTTATTTTAAATATGTTATTAAGGCTACTATAAACAGATTCATACTGTTTAAATTACCTTTTTTCCCCTTTTTGAGGTAGTTTTTTTTCCATTGTAAAATATTTGATACTTATGTATAGCATTAGAAAAACAAGTGAAACTATTTAAATCACCAAGATATATCCAGTATTTACCTTTTGGTATATTTTCTTTAAATCATTTTACTTATATTTATTATTTTAAAAGCCATCATAGTTATCATAATTGCATACACATTTGTACATTAAAATGTTAATAGCATCTGTTTTTTTTCTGATTGCAAATGTCAAGGAAAAAAATCACAATGATCCTACTACTTATAGGTAATTAATGTAAATGTTTATAGTTATCATGGTTTTTTACATACATACATACATACATACATACCTATATATACATACGTACCCTACATACCACTTTTCAAAGCATAGATAGCACAGGATTATCCATAAATTATAGATTAAAATGGGAAAACAGAGGTGAACGTATGAGTTTTCAGCTCTTTCTATTAAGATTATACATTCCTAGATTTAAGATATTAACAATTTTTTTTTAAATTAGGCTTTCCAAACACTAAATGTTAAAACAGAAATCCAGATGACTCAAAGTCCATGAGTAGCACATAAAATAAACATTTTGTCCATGTAGTATCTTGTTTTCTACCATTTTAAGCAGATCAATGGTACTTTTACGTCCCTTTAATTCCTTCCTGAAAAAGACTTTGTCTCCTTAATGAAATTATATTTAAAAACTTTTCCAACAGCTTTTGTTTTTTCCCCTGCTATTATAGATTTTTAAATAAATTAAACTTCTCTGTTAATTAACATTCATTTCCAACTCATATTTTCCTAATAGTTAAATTACTACAAATAGGGACTGGGATTAATTGTACTTGAACCTGAAGCTTTCCACATAATCTGATCCTTTATTCGTTAAGATGCTCGGAACAACCTTTCCTTTTGAGAGTCATTCATTGCCTTTTTCTACAGAGTACTGTATTATTTTCTTTTTTCCTTTTCCCATATTTTTTCCTACTTTGCATTTTCTCCATGTTTCTAATTCATCAGATTTTTTTCTTATTCAATGTAAAAATCACCCCAAATCTTAGTGTCTTAATATAATAATTTACTACCATTTACTGTTTCTGTGGGTCTGGAATTTAGGAGTGGCTTGGTTCTGTGGTTCTGGTTCAGGATTCTCTTGATGTTGCAGTCAGAGAGCTTTTTCAGAGAAATAGTCTCGAAAGCCTCTTTATCATGTGTCTGGTGTTCCACTTGGGAAGTCTTGAACAGCTGATACTTCCTGGATATAGTTGCTGCCTCTAGGTAGTTTTTCCACACGGCCTCTCCAACATAGTAACTTCATGATAGTTGACCTTCTTACATGTGAGTTCAGAGATCCCTCTGCACATGTCTCAAAAGAAAGCCAAGTGGAAACCAGTATTGCCTTTTTTGTGAGTTAGCCTCTAACATCTTGTAGCATCACTTCTACTGTATTCTGTAGGTCCAAGCAATTACAAAGTTTTGCTTAGTTTCAAAGGAAAGAGACATAGACCCACCTCCTAATGGAATAATGTCAAGGTAGCATTGTAAAAACTGGATATATATTGGTGCAGCCATCTTTTGAAGTTTACAATTTGCCATGCCTCGTTCCTTTACAAATCTTGTTTTTATTTCTCATTATTTTTGTATACTTCAACCTATTCTCTAGTTCTGCAAGATTTTCTTAATCTCTCATTACTCTTTTGTTTCACTCTCTTGCTTCCCATCCTGAAGCTTATGATAAGGAATTTCTTTACACTCTTTCTTATCCTCAGATGTCTTCTACAAGTGATCTTTAAATACACTAAGATAGTCAATCCCCAAATCAAATGATCTCTGCCTCTGCACCACTAAATCACACTGGAGAAATTTCATTATTGTGTTTTTTGGCTTTATTATTATTATTGTTATTATTAATCATCATCATTATTTCTATCCTCAATCAAAGTGTTTGACACTGCCAAGTAGTAGTCTTTGTTAATAAAAGTATTTCTTAATCTCAACGATGGCTATTGCAAACATTTACCATTTTTCTAAAATTTGCCTTTTCAAAACTCTCCCTTATCAGCAGAAATTTTGGTCTTTTAACAAAAATTGATATTTTATGATTTAATAACGCTGACATTTAATTTCCAAAATTCAAATACTAGTTCATTTATTTTCATAATTTTTAAGAAATAGTAACGTAATGAATACTCTATTTTTTTCTTTTTTATAAATGTAGCTATTTTGTATCCTTTGCTTTTGAAGTGTCCTTTTTAATTTTTTAATTAATAATTCCATTTCAGTTTTAATTTTATTCTAAATCAAGTTTTAAGATCATGATTTCTAACTTCTTAAACTAGTATGTATTTAGTACTTATTATATGCCAATAACAGTTCTAAGTGCTTTATATACAGTGAATCATTTGATTTTCACAAGTCTTATGTTGTAGAAGTTATCTTAATACTATGAAAATTCAACTGAGATAGAGAAAAGATAAGTAACTTTCCAAGTTTTCTACAACAAAACTAGCCTAACTGTACAGTTTATGGTCACAACCACTGTATACACATATATTTTTATTTTTGTTTGCTACATTACTTTTTGCAATAGGTATATTAATGCCACCTGATAATTTGAATTTCAAGCTTCATATTTTTACACTATCTGTATTTTTCCAATATATTATTTTTGAGATGTAATTGACATATAACAGTGTGCAAGTTTAAGGTGTATACTGTGTTGGTATATATTTTAATAGGATTATCACCATAGCATTAGCTATTACCTCTACCACCTCACATAATTATTTTTTTTGTGTGAAAATATTTAAGATCTAGTCTCTTAGCAACTTTGAAGTATATGATATAGTATTGTTGACTATAATTACTTTGTTGTGCATTAGATCTCCAGAACTTATTCATCTTCTACTTATAATTTTGTACACTTTGATCAGTATCTCCCCAATTCTTCGTCCTCCCTAGCCCCTGGTAACCACCATTGCACTCTGTTTTTATAAATTTGACTTTTTTAGATTCCACATATGAGTAGTATCATACAGTATTTGACTTTTCCTGTCTGACTTATTTCACTTACCATAATATACTCAAGGTCCATTCATGTTGTCACAAATGACAGTTTCCTTCTTTCTCATGGATGAATAACATTCCATTGGTAGACAATTGGGCTGTTTCATATCTTGGTTATTTTGAGTAATGCTAGAACGAACATGGGAGTACAGGTATCTGTTCCATGTACTGCTTTTATTACCTTTGAATATATGCCCAGAAGTGAGACTGCTGGATCATACGGTAGTTGTATTTTTAATTTTTTGAGGAATCTCCATACTTTTCTCCATAGTTGTTGTACCAATTTACATTCCCACCAATAGGGCACAATGTTCCCTTTCTCCACATCCTCGCCAACACTAGTTATCTCATGTCTTTTTGATGATAGCATGTTCTAACAGGTGTGAGGTGACATCTCACAGTGGTTTTGATTTGCATTTCCCTGATGATTAGTGATGTTAAGCATTTTTTCATGTACCTATTGACTGTTTAAATGTCTTCTTTGGGAAAATGGCCATTCATTTCCTCTGCCCATTTTTTAATCGGGTTTGCTTTTTAACTAGATGTATGAGTTCTTTATATAGTTTGACTATTATCCAATACATGGCTTACAAATAGTATCTCCCATTCCACAGATTGCTTTTTCATTTTTTATTGTTTTTTGTTTTGTTTTGTTTTGCAGAAGCTTTTTAGTTCAATGTAATCCTCTTTATTTTTTGCTTCTGTTGCTCATGCTTTTAGTGCCACATCAAAAAATCATTGCCAAGACAGTATCAAAGAGCTTTTTTCCTCATTTTCTTCTTAGAGTTTTATGGTATCAGACCTTAAATTTAAGTCCTTAATTTATTTTGAGTTAATTTTTATAGGTGTATAAGACAGCTGTCCAATTTTATTTTTCTGCATGTGGTTATCCAGTTTTCACTACACTATTTATTAAGTATTCTCAGCTCCTTTGTCAAATACTAATTGACCATACAAGTATGGATTTATTTCTTGGATCCCTATTCTCTTCCAATGATCTATATGTCTGTTTTTATGCCAGTACCATACTGTTTTGATTACTATGGCATTGTAATATAGTTTGAAATCAGGAAGTGTAGTGCCTCTCTGGCTTTTTGTTCTTTCTCAGGATTGCTTTCGCTATTTGTGGTCTTCTGTGGTTCCATACAAATTTTAGGATTTTTTTTTTTCTATTTCTGTGAAAAATGCCAATGAGAGTTTGATAGGGATTGCACTGAATCTATAGATGGCTTTGGATAGTACGGGCATTTTAAAATAATTCTGATCCATGAACACAGTATTTTTCCATGTTTTTTGTTTCTTCTTCAGTTTCTTTCATCAAAATCTCATAGTTTTCATGGTTTAGTTCTTTAACCTCCTTGGTTAAATTTAGTTTTAATATTTTATTATTTTTGATGTTTCTGTGAATAGTTTTCTTATTTCTTTTTCAGATGTTTTGTTGTTAGTACATAGTAATGCAACTGATTTGTGTGTGTTGATTTTATATCCTGCAACTTTACTGAATTCACTTTTTAATTCTAATAGTTTTTTGGTTGATCGTTAAGATTCTTTATATATAAGATCATATCATCTGCAAACATAAACAATTTTACTTCTTCCTTCACAGTTTGGATGTCTTCTATTTTTTTGTCTTATCTGATTGCTCTAGCTAGGACTTCCAGTACTACGTTCAATAGAACTCCTGTTCTTAATCTTGGAGGAAAATCTTTCAAACTTTCACTATTGACCATGTTGTTAGCTGACTTCTCCTCCTGCCTAGGCACAGAATTCAAGAAGTTCTAAGAGACTATAAGCTTGAGACACTTAAATGAAATTTTGAATTTCAATTGACAGGCCACTTGAGGAATAGCAGCCCAAGTGTAAGCTGTACTACTAAAGATCCTTTAAGACTTGGACCTGGGACAAGTTTTGAGGTGAAATACCTTTAGATGTTTATAGCACAAGAGGAGAAAATGTGCTCTTCTCTCTTCTGTATCTAGGAGACACACTCACACTCTCAAACACACACCCACAATCACACATTGGTAGAGAGAGGGAGTGAGAAGAGAATCTTAAGTGGCTATGCTTATACTACAAGACCACCATAAACAGGTGAGCAGCAAGCAGAGCAGGCTGTAGTGGTCAAGGTTGGTAGCTGATTCTTGGCTCTGCGACTGGCAAATTGGCAGCAGTGTTTGGGTTCATGAGCAACATATGCCAGAAGGAGAGAGTAGGGATCACTGGTTAGTGGTAAAAGAGAAAAAGGGCAACTCACAGAGTGAATATCTACCTAACTTTGCCTCCCTCATAAATACACAGTCAGAAAAAGACATGTTACCAAGGGGAGGACAAGTTCAAAAATGTATTCAAAGCATTTTAGCTACTGGAACAGCGCTGGCTCTGTTAAAGTGGTTGGTGGCTTGGATCCATTGTAAATAGAATTAAACATTAATATGACCTCTCATAGTCTCCAAATCTTTATCTACATATTAAATCTAATGTTTATTTTCCAGCCCCTGGGCCACTGCCTTGGTTTAGATTCAATCATTATTCTTGAAGGTGAATAGTTTCACAAAAACTTATCTGATACCTAAACTTACAATGTCCAGCTCTCAAATTCCCAGCTACAAGACTATTAACATACTCACTAGAACCAAAATCTAATTATATAACTCCTCTGGATAGAATTCCTAAATTGTTCTCTATTACATAACATGAGTTTCAAATTTCCTCAAATATTATATAAAGCTTTTTACTATCTACCCCCTTTCCACTTATTTTCTGCCATGGACCCACATTTTTCCTTCATACTGTGTGTAATTTCTAAAGAGGTTGTGCTGTTCTACATGTCTATTTCATTGAGGTTTGTCCCTTCTGCCCATAATGCCTTCTTCATCTCTACTTTCAAATTCCAGCAAAGACTTTTTCCTTCTAAAGCCACCTTTCTCTAGGCAGAGCCAAAAGTTTATAAACTTTTTGTTTACTTTCTTCCTCAAAAATGGGTTAGCTTAACATGGGCAGGAATTTAGTCCTTTTCATCTATATATTCCCTTTTAGTACAGTGTTAGGTAAATAGTAAATACTCTTTTTTTTTCTTTATGAGCAGTGTCTCATATGGCTCCTAACACTTTTCAGAATTCAGTAAAATTAAGTACAATGTTGGATAGGTGTTTTTTATTTATTGATTTAGTCAACACAGGTTTATTGAAAGCCTACATCTTATAAGGCACTGTGGTAGTACCAGGGGCTAGCATTCAAATCTTATGAATATAGCCCAGTTAAAGAATTTAAATAATGTATGTGCTAATAGAGAAAAAAATTTCTAAATCAAAAGACCCAAATATACAATTTATTGATAAGATAACTGGTACTGAAAGATTCTAAAATTGTATCTAGTAGATTACAGAATTAATAATTTTTGAGAAGACAGTTGTTTATACCTCCTAAAAATGTTTACATTTTCAATTTGAAGAAAATCATAGACCTGAAATCATAAAACTCCAAGAAGAAAACAGACAATAACTCTTTGATGTCTCATCAATAACTCTTAGCAATATCTTTTTGGATATATTTTCCCGAGCAAGAAAAACAGAAGAAAAAAATAGACAAATGGGACCATATCAAACTAAAAGGTTTTTGCACACCAAAGGAAACCATCAACAAAATAAAAAGACAACCTACCAAATGGGAGAAAATATTCACCAATGATACATCTAATAAGGGGTTAATATCCAAAACACATAAAAAGCTCATAGAACTTAATACCAAAAAGCAAACAATCCAATTAAAAAATGTGCATAGGACGTGAATAAACATTTCTTCAAAGAGGACATGCAGATGGCCAATGGACATTTGAAAAGATGCTCAACATCGCTAATTATCAGGAAAATATAAATTCAAACCACAATAAGCTATCACCTCACACCTGTGAGAATGGCTAGTATCAATAAATCAACAAGTAACAAGTGCTGGCAAGGATGGGGAGAAAAGGGAACCCTTGAAAACTGTTGGGGGAATTGTGAACTAATTCAGTCACTATAGAAAAC
>NW_011889041.1:1834203-1855167 GCF_000151845.1 Pteropus vampyrus
AATAAAAATGATTAAAAAGAGACTTCGTGGCGTAGAAGGTTACCAAACTCCACCCTGGTGTTCCTGAGATACATATAGCAGGGGTGTTCACTCTTCAGTTGTGACATGGGCAGAGACAACTTGTTATTCAATCAGCTATGGAATTATGAGCATAATCTCTTCCATCGAAGCCACATTTAGAGAGACTGGGACTCAAAATCTGCACTAGGACCTTGGTCATGTACTTTTTAATTCCAAATCTTCCCTCTATGTTACAGGTTATTAATTTTTTAAAAGAAATCATTCGCTAAAATATGTAAACTTAAATGTACTTGTAGCTAATTTCAGTTTTACTAAACATTAATTTCTTTAAATTCTTATAGTTTTGTCTGTCTTTTGTGCTCCCAAACAGATTTATTTGTATTTATTTGTTTCAAAAATAATTTAAACACAGGATAAAAATTAAAAAATTAGAATGATGGGGAAAGGAGGCAAATAAGGAAGAAAGTGAGGCTACATGGGGATTAGTTCATAATGTTAGTCATGACTTGTTAAAATGTGAGTGAACAGCTTAACAGATTTGCTTCTAATCCTTCTAGCAGGCAATATGAAAATTGAGCACAATTTTAAAAAATAGCAAATTGTGCAATGTTCATAAGATGAAAGCAAGTTTTCCTGGTATTAGGTCCAGGTAAAAATTTTTCCTTGTGTACTCCTTGATAAGATACCTTGGAATACCATGAACGATGCCCTAAATACAGTTAAGTAAACGCAGTAACATACTCTTAGTGCTCGTCCTTAGAATGCTTCTCAGTGAAGAGGGCTATCATCATACCAAAGTACAATAAAACATAATGTTTATATTACTGTGTATATGTATACTGTAAATAAGAAGGAATAAAAGGACACAGCTCCATATGGGGATAATATAAGGATAAATCTTAAAGTAACTGGAGGGGAAAAAAAAAAGGTTGCATTTTAGAGACAGAAAATTCTCTAAAAATATCATTTCCTGTCATATGTTTCAATATACAAAGGACAATAGTGAGTTCTGTAAGTTTTTCTAATTATCTTCTAATTATCTCCAGTTTCTAAAAGACCATTTGGAAGTCTATTTATAAGTATGTGCAAAGTGACACCATCTGGTGATGGCAGAAAGAGTTTTGTTTTTGCTTATAACATTTTTTGTTATCAGATATTGTTAGTTGAAAATTTGTAACTGGGGGAATACCCCTGAATCTCGACAAGAACTATGTTAACCAGAAAAGAGCAGAGCTATATAATTTAGCTTTCATGAAACTGAGATTGTTTTGACATTTTCTAAAAATAAGAAGCCAAACGAGGACAAAGTCTTAAATGAAATGCTGCCTATTCCAGTCAGAAGTGGGCAGGAAGGCTCACAGACTACAAATATTCTCCCAAGATATGATGGAGTCAGGTCTAAAATAGAAAACTGAGCAGTTGATCCTCTATAGTCCGAGGGAATAAATCAGTGGTCAAATATCAGCCTAGAACAGTTGAATTAGAATTCCTGAGTTTCACCTTAGAATTAACTAAAATAAGGTATTGGCCAGTGTCAAGGGATCTGCATTTTTAACAAGAATCTCAGGAAATTCTGAAGCAGAAATGGGTTGGTACTCCCTGCCATCAAAACCTGGCCACAATAATTTTAGTTTGGAAATAAGAGATAATCATATACTGCAACCATCTAACAATGTCCCAGTAAATCACAGATTTCCCAGCATTAAGCATCATTATGTTGATATACACTCCCCCTCCAGTTTATCTGGTTGAAAAATAAAGCACAAACATAATTGAATAAGGCATCTTCCTACACATGTGACCATGATTTACACTAGCTAAAATCCTGGGTCAGAACCATCAAATTGTACAACTCTTGGTGGTGGCCTCATTGGGACATAACTATACAAAATAATGATGTTTATTTAAAATATTTTATTTAAAGTTCTTTTTGATGGTGGTAATTAGAAAGCTATTTCACAGGTCTGCTTTGGATATTCTGAACAATAATGTGACTTTGTCATATGCATATACAATATTATCATTCTGTGCTATGTAACAGGGGAAGAGATCCTATCTCTATCACATCTAAATATTGTAGTAAATCAAAATTTTCAAATATTTAAAGGAGGGGGCAGCACTCTTTAATGTGTTATCTCATTGGAAAATCTCTATAGGGAAACATCTTGACAGATCCTGAGACTTGAGAAAATATTGTGCTTCAGATCCTGTAGAAGAATCACTGGCAGGGCTTACCTACACTCTTTGAAAAAGAGATAGGGAGGTGGTTTTGGTTTCCTGAACAGGTTACATTTAAGACTGGCTTTAACCTGCCTGTGAGTTGTTGATGAGTGATAAGCATGAAAGAGTCTCCAAGAATTGAGTAGAATGCTGGTAGCTTTTGAATCACAGATTTATGTTAATGGAATGAGGGAGATATTTTGCCTTTCTCAATCTCAGGAACTCCATGATCTCCCTCCATTCCAGATATGTGCAAAATAAGTCATTATGAGAGCAGAATTCTGGGTCAAGAAGGTAGGAAGAAGGCCCCTTTCAACAGCAAGTGTAAAAAACATTGAGTATCATTTAAAGTTAAATATTCAGATTCTACTGGTAAAATAAAATAAAACAAAATTATGGTTTATAGATGCTTCCTTATAATAATACATCCTAAAGGCCTAGACTAAATTTTCAAATGAAGTAAGCTTTTAGAATTGGTAGACTACAGATGCAAGGATGGATACTTACTTACTTTGTGAAGTAAAAAGAAAGATATAATTTTCTAATAAAAAATATTTTAACTAAGTCATTTTCTAATAAAAAATATTTTAATTAAGTCATTTTAAAAGCCCAAATGTTTGACAGAACATATGGAGAATCCTCCTCTTGGAGTAGGAAAAATGCAATATGATTGGTTTTATAATTAAATGAAGGGAGCTCTGCTGACTTTACATGATGGCAGAGGATGGCAAGGTAAGTTCTACTATCACAGCAGCTCTCAACAGCAGGAACGAAGAGTCCCAGCTGCAGATGCATTTGAAATGGATAATTTACTATTGTTAAAAGATGAATAAATAAGGAAATTATTAATAGTTGGCCAAGAAAAAAATGAGATGACCTACTCCTGCCCCCAAACACACACAGTTAAAAGCCAAGATTGGACAATAAGAAGAGTTGTAGATGAATCGCACAATCAAATTAGGCAAATTTATATGGTCTTAAAGAGAATTCATAAATAATGAAATTATTTTAAGAACAGCTTCTGACGCAGGAGAAAAAATAATAAGGACTGATGATAGCAGAGATAGGGTGAAAAAGTGTTGTAATTAACATCATGGCAAAGTTTCCACCTAGAGATGTGAGTCTCTGGAGTGCAATCTCAAGTAAGAGAAGAGTGCTGGCTCTGCTGGCCTGGCAATCTAACTCAATAAGGCTTTTACACCTTGCTCAAAGCATTTGTTTTCAATGCTGCAGGAGAGCAGGCTCTGGGTTGTATGATAACTCTCATGATGTTCATTAGGGCAAAAAGTAAGAATTTTTTTAAAGTAAATCATATCTGGTAGTGAGTGCAATACCACCTGATGGTCTTATTTTTCTCTGCGTGGGGAAGAAGTTACATCCAGGATGGGACTGATGAACTGAGATAAGATAAAAGGGTCAAGAATCCAGTAATCTCTTTGGAGTTGAGAAGGGAATTTATAGTATAAACATAAGTGTGACATTAAAGGATGTGTAAATGATTGTTGCCTCAGAAGAGACTATTCGAGTTTTGCATTTCAGAGGAGAATCTGTTGTCATAGGAGATGATAAGGTACAAAATGCTGCCTATGAGCTGCATTATGCAAAACTATGAGAGTGGTTTAGTGAAGAATGATGAAATAAAAGTGTTTCCCATAAAGGAGACCAAGGAAGTATAAAGCTGGATTCTGGGTGCAACATCTGCATGGATCCAGGGCTAGAGATTCAGACTGCAAGCTGGGTGTTAATGTACATGAGTGAAGGGACCCACAAAGGGACCAGGTTTTACTTATGAATCGAAGAGTGGTCATCTGGGCCTACGATTGGTGAGAAGGATAATGTTGGTGTTACTTCCAAGGGTGATGGTGGCTTGAGAATGGGAAAAGGTGTTCTCAATGTGTGGCTTAATTTTAGTAAAAAAAAAAAAAAAAAGAAGAAGAAGTATGAATGGTATAGACTCTGAAAATATAGGGTGTTGAGTGTTTTGTTCTCAGTGGAAAGGAAGCCTCAGAGGGCACATGGAAAGAACTGAGAGAAAATGGAACGAAAGGATGAAATGGGGAAAAAAGTGGCATGCGATTATTATTAATTCATTAATTCAAGAGGTATTTATCAAGTGACTTCTATATGCCAGGCACCAGGGATATAGCAGTAAACAACACTGTGGCATCAAGAGCCTTAGATTCTTATTGACTATTTATATGAAATTTTGGAGGAGATAGGCAGTTTACAGATTTCTTCTTTTCACTTGTCCCAAATTGCTATAACCATATGAGTGTTAGCTAGCTACATAAGTGAAAGAAAGAAAGAGAGAGACAGAGAGAGAAAGAGAGAGAGAGAGAGAAACTGGTCTTAGAGAAAAGATTATCTAGAATAGCAAATATATGGAACCTAGCTATTTATAAAAGAATGAGGAAAACTAGCCATCAAACTAAAAGATATAATTTGAGAGGATTAAACTAGATGAAAAAGGGAAATCTTCAAAAGGCTGGAACATTAAATTAATATATATTGTGAGTTATTCTCTGACTAAATAACGGAATAATGAGTGATCACTCAGTTATGTATCACTTGGTTATACACACACATGTATACATATATGCATATGTGCTAATAATACTCCAAAATGATCATTTTTTCCATTCCTTAATATTCTGTGTGATCTAGACAAAGCTTTATGAACAAGTTCTCCACTTTGTCTATGTAACAGTATAAGGAGAGATTTTAAATCTGTGTCCTGTGGAAGGAAACGTTACTTCTTTCTGGAGATGCTCTTATCTCATCTGCGATAAATTAAGCTTCATGTTGCCATGTACTGCTAAGGATTTTCCAGTCCCACAAACGTATTGTTTATACCATTATCCCTTTGAGAATTATCATATTAACTCAAACATTGTCAAATTAATTAGAAATTACATAATAAACAAGTTTGTATTTTTTTAAATCGAGTATTATCTTTATGTTATTGCCTAGAGGTTGGACTTATGAAAAGTAATGGCTAGGATAGATGTTTTGTTTCAAAAGTTGGCAAAAGCAGTACCTCCTCAGGCATATATCCCTAGCAACCTGCTGTGACCTTGCCCTAAGAGTCTCAGAATTGGGATACTTTCCAAGTTGAGGCAGCAAGCTCAGCTGGAGTTTGGAAAGAGAGCTCATGCAGAACCAGAAGACCACTGATAAACATAGATATTCTGGGAAGAAAATAAACTTCTATTAGATGTAAAATTGTAAAATTTGGGGGTATAATAATGTCATTTTTTTCCCCTTTTTTCTTGAACTCTGCTTTATTTGTTCTCAAATTAGCCACTTGCCATTGATTTACCACAGGAGATAACGGGTACCTGAGGCAATGAGTCATATTTATGGACTGAGGCTGGGCTGAAGGAAGGTCAGGGAACTCTGCAGGGCCAGGCAGGCTGTGGGGAGAGGTCAGCCCATGCTTAGCGTGAGGGTAGGACTAGGGGTTAGGACAACAGCTCAAGAATGAGAAAACAGTGAAAGGGCAAGGTCAAAGAGGTGCCTTAAGAAGCTTTTCCCTGTTACACTTCCTCCCATTCATGGTCGCTGGTTTACAGGAAGTGAAGATGGGTGTCCTCTCTTCATGGCTGACTCCAGGAGGAGGGGTGACCAAGTACCTGGTCTGTGACAATGGATTACTCAAAGCGAAACATCCCCATCACTGATATAGCTAGTCTTTCTTGGGATTTTACTGTGAGAGTTTCACTTTGTCTTTAGAAAGCACCCCATCCCCAAATCACATTTCACTAGGAGTCGAGTATTTACCTCACTCACTTACTTTGGCTCCACTTTGATACAAGTTAGAATTAACAGTGCTGAATAAAATGGGTTTTTAAATTAAAATGCTTGGTAGTTGATTCTGTCACTTATCAGAATTATTTAAGTAAATGAAAAGCAGAAAATATACATTTTAAAATTTATCATTGAACTTAAAAATTCAGTGATATATAAGTTTTTCATTAACCCCCCAAAATATTGCTTAATTATATAAATGCCATACTTACTAGTCAAATAATAAATTGAAATACACAAGGCCTTCATTTACTCTAACTTAAAACAAGATTAAATCTCTTGATAAAAGCTCCAAAATTTCATGGTCTATGTACATATGTGGTTTTACATATTTTTTATGAAATATTTCTGTATTAATCTTAAGTATCTTATAGTAACTGCTCTTAAAACAATATTAAAAATCTTTTATATCATGATTATCCCTGTTTATATAAACTTATTGGGAATAATATTTTTTTTATTAAGTACTGACCCAGAGGGCTTAATTCAATCCTTAACTGCAAAAATTTGACACTAGTTATGAGTGAATAGCCAACTTATCTAATCAACAACAACAGGATTTTTTTATACAACAGAGAGGACAGTGTGAATGTGATTATCAAATTCAATATGGTTTTTACTTAAAACCACATAATGAGCATCCTTCACAGTAGTTGGTGTGCTATCACATTGAATCTGATAAAAAAAAATTTCTTCATGAAGACACAGTAATCAATCATAAAGAACTTTAAATGTATAAGATAATTGTTAAACAAATGACATTATGTTTCACAGATATGATACAATTATAGAAATACATTTCATGAAAAACTTAAACACATTCAAATTCCAAAGAAAATTTAAGGTAATAGAAATACGTGGCAAGTGGGAGGGAGCTTTTGGCCCCCTCTTTAATTGCAGTAGTTCTCTAGAAAACAATCTCCTTTGAATTTTGGGAGAGAACAGTGTTTTTCATGCCTTTGAAGTTCATTTTCTGTGGTACATAAGATAATAGAATAGACTTACATTAACAGTTTTTTCTCTGTTTAAATATTGACTCTAAAAGTATCTATTATTTTGCTTCATGCCATTTGAAAACTAATTGCACATAACCTAATGGAATTTACTCTTTTATTTTTTGACTTGTAACTTATAGGAAGTAGAAAAGTAATCTGTTGTAAAATTAACTAGAATTGAAAAGCTTTCTAAATTGTAATAACTATCCAGATTGTTTTTGAAATGCAATTGATTACTCTTATGATTTATAACAAGTGTGAAACATTCTATTATTATACTAATATTAAAATAATAATAGCCCTCCTCACAATTTTTGTCCATAACCATCTTTGGGGTTTTTCATTTTGATACTTCAGGTTTATGTATATTCAAACTATATTTTATAGGCATATTTGCCTGTATCTTCATTAAAATAATATACAGTAGGAATGAAATTCAATATTGTCCCTAATACTTTTGCAATTAACTCATCAATGATTTGTAACAGCTATTTAATATCTGAAAAATGCTTTAGGTCTTGGAGAATTTAGAAGTCATTTTCCTCAAAAACTGAAGTCATAGTTTGCCAAGAATAAATAAATTTGGCTGTCAAACTTTTCATGGATTTGTAGAAATTCAGAAATAATGAAATTCAAATGGATTTCTTACTAGATAAAATTATTATCTCATCCTATTGATAACAAATTTCGGTAACACTAATGACATTTTTTAATAAAACCTTGAAAAAAAAAAAAAAAAAAAAAAAATCCAAGAGGAACAAAAAAAAAGCAAAACAAAATTTTTTTTTATAAGAAGTCTTCTCATTTGTGTTTTTAGCACATAATGAGGTAAGTAGTCGACCCTTCGTTCTATAAAATGGGCAGATTTGGAGACCACCTGTTTCTTCACCATTTGATCCATTAAGGTAAGAAAATTTAGATCCAAATCTCTTAGAATTCCTGTAACAACATGTTGACAATATGCACAATCTATTATTCCACTCCTGCAGTCTCTTGTAAGTACTGGTGTTTGTTTGTTTTTCCTTCCAGAAAATATTTACTCTTAGAAAGTGTCTGCTTCTGCAAAACTTAGCCTTAGTAAGTGTAAATAAAATTAGAAATTTAAAAGTTCTTTGTCACCAAGTAGCCATAAAGCACACAAGGGCTTTAAAACCAGCCTTCTTTCACACTGCACTGGTAACTCTAGGACCATTGTTTCATAAATCAAAATCTCTTTGAGTGAAATGACAGTGAATGGCATTCAACATTCATACTCAGCCTCTTCTTTCAGACCTACAACCAGTAGTGATGATGATGGTCCTGCTGTAGATATCTGTGCAGTAAAATACTTTATTTCACATGGGCTAATAAGCAGGTGCCAGGTGGTATTATTTGGAGCACTGGTTATCAAGTTTTAAGGTACTTCAGAATCACCTTTAGGGCTTGTTAACACACGGATTCCTGAATACCACTCCCCAAGTTGCTGATTCAGATCTCGGATAGGGTGGAAATCTGCATATCTAGTAAGTTCTCAATTGATGCTGATGTCGATAGTTTAAGGACAACACTTTGAGAATCACTTATTTAAAGCAAAGGAATTCTGACTTCTGAGTCTGTCAATCTGTCCTTAGCACACAATCTTGCAATTGCTGCCTCTGAGCCTCTCTCTTTTTCTCACTCTCCTGCTCTCTCTTGCTCTCCCTCTCTCAATCTTTCGCCTCACACTATAAATAACTAGATAATTAGGGTCTAAAGATTTAGCTCTTACGCTGAGATATTACTTAACTATTAAGGCTTATTACTAATATTATCTGAAGTTCTCTTCAAACTAAAGTGCTAGCTTCCAATCTCCTTTTACTCAACATAAATAAGAAAAAAAGTTCTCAAATGTACAACTCTTTTAAGGGGGAAAAAGAGTTATAATACTTTGTTTTCACTGATCTTGTTTTGATAATTAGCAACATAGTTTCAATAAACCTTAAATGCAAGAGTAGTTTTTGCTTCGAGTAGTAAAAAGCACAACGTAATCCCCAATTCTAAGATATGAATATGACTTGTGGATGATTTGGTTGTATCACATCTTTCTGAAAATGATGAGTTGGGTAAAAGCATGAAAATAACAAGATCATATTTATCGTCTATGAAAGTCTGTCTTTAATATTGTTTTCCATATCTTTTTTTCCAATAAAATAAGAACACCTGCTACTATAATATGAGAAAAGCAACTGTTCATGAACATATCTTTTACTTTCAATTCAATTTTAAAGTGAATGTTTGAATTGGAAGAATTTTGCAGAGGAACAAATTTGAAATATTCAGCGGTTTGAACCCTAGAGCTTACATTTGTACAAAATATGCTATACTCCTATTCAATTGTGTGTAAGAGCAAGCTCCTCCATTCTCCTGATCACCTGGCTTTTGGCCGCAGGTCCAAGAGAAATTCTCTGACATCAACTGTTTTACTGTAATTAAAGAGAAACAAAAAAGTGCCAACTTCCACTTGAGAAACAGCACTGCTGGTTGTTGCTTCACTGCTCTGCCAGTATTGGAATCTGTCCCCCATAATGCTTCGCTGCCCAGCACTATATCAAACTGTCTCCTTCAGTAGACTAGAACTCTTTTAAAGGCACTTTTACATCCACCCCTACCTCATTTCCTAGCACCTGCAGGTGCTTTCAGGTAGGTTTTTGATAAATGTTTATTAAATTTAAATAAATGGAAATGTTTACCATCAAATCTCAATGGCATTAACCGGTGCATTATAAGACCCAGCTGTAATTTAGGTGTCTACTATTCCTTTTCTTTGTAAATTGCATTCTTGCATTCTTAATTTAATCCACCAAGGCCAACTACATCATTTTTATTGGTTAGAAGAATGATGTGATTTTTATCTTATTCTTAAATGTTGATGTCTTAGAGATGGAAATTATTATGTATTTGTAGTTACTCTAAAATTTTTACTTTAATACTGAGTCTTACTGGCCATATGTTGAGATGAGAAATATTAGCGATGGTAAAGTTACAAACCTGAGAAAATCGTGTTGAGTGATAAAATTAAAGGAAAATAAAGTTTAATATTTGTAGTTTTATATATTTTTGAAAGGTATCTTGTTATCTAATATAATAAGCTATTTTGTATATAAATATTCTCTCAAATATCATATAATAATGACAGTCTGTGATTTTTTTTAAACTATAAAGTCAACTAACATGTCTGTTTTTAATTCATTTAGTGATTGCTACTTCTTTTAGTAGCTGAAAGAAAATCTTCAAATAACTCTTGGTAATTTTTTAGCAAAAATTTGAATTTCAAAACTGAAATAACAATTAGAATTGGAAATGTTCGAACATTTAATTGACACAAATCATAATACATGAAACCAAAAGCGAAATATCCTGAAATAAATTCATTTGAAGGTTAAACTTCTAACATATTTAAATCAAAAGTTGAGAAATTATTTTAAACTGATGTTTTTATTTCCAAAGAGCAATAGATTTTTCTTTTTTAAAAAATGGGTCCACAAAGTAATTTTAGCTTCCGATTGCTAAGATAATAAAATTTCTGTGTACAGAGATTTTTTTAAAAAGAATCATTTTACTCAGATATCATTGTCATATGAATAAATATTCTACCAGTTTTGAAGCGGTCCCATTCCATTGGCGGCTGGGAGTGTGCTTATACTGGTGAGCACAACTTGCTCTGAGAGTTTTGATATGTTATCAAAGTTGCTGATCTGGGTGGTCAGAGACTTTCTACTCTCTGTGCTCGTCCGCCCCCTGGTGAGCCGATCCTCCTGGCGATGGTGAACTCCAAGGCAACAGCAAGAAAATGCAGCTTTAAATTCTTCTCGAAATTTTCCTGGCAAACCAGGGAGAACGAAAGGAAAAGGAATTGTGGTAAATGTTTTAACAAACCATGAATAGGGTACAACTGAGTTGCTCCCTTGAGCCAAACTAACAATGAGGTGCAACATTTTGCAAAGATGGGAAAAATAGGAAAAGGAAATTGCGTTATGAGAGGCTTGGTAGACTCTTGAAACAATGAGGTATTTTCATAAAATAATGAGACTGCTTTTCACGTGTGATATTTGGGATTTGTTTTATTCCTCTAGAGTCAAAACTCATATTTGTGAATATAGGTTATTTTTAACTAGTTAACTATAATAAAAGTGGTCATCAGTAGAAGAATGCCCAGAAATATTTAATAATTTCAAAAATGATAAAACTTATGTTGTACATAGCCAAAACTATACAGAAATTATCTCTGCATTTTACTCTGAAGAAATCGTTCTACTGAAACAATCAATTGAATAAAATGTCTAGAAAAATATCTTAAAATATCTAGAAAGTCTCTAAAGTTTTATAATTGGCATAGACAGAACAACAAACTAAAGGAAAAATAAACAGCTTTAGAAGTTATTCCTTGTCTTTATGTTACTGACATGAAATTAGAGAAGTATGAAAATGAAACAATTACTTTTTTAAGGGTAAATGGCAGTGTTGGGAATCATAATTTCTTTTCTCTAAGCCTCAATTACTAAACTGGGTTATTGAGAGATTAAATGTGAAGATGAAGGTTAAGGGCCAACACAATAGCAGGGACATAACAAGTCCCCAGTGATCACCAGTTGCCTTTCCTGCCTCAGTCGTAACCACATAATAGCACTTTGGCTGGGTTCTGTGGCTTCCGTTTCAAACACTTTTCCCAGAAACCTCCTAATAGGTTTTACCTGCTTAGTGCAAAGCTCGGGGCTTTAGTCATCCCTAACCCCTAAATGATTGCTTCCCCACTGCTTTCCAAGCCACAACTTCACATGGACCCTCTCCCTTCAAACACAGCATGCGAGCTGTCGTGATTGTCTCAGATCTAATGTAGTCTTTATTTTGAAGACTGGAGTTGAGTGTGGCATGGGAAGGCATAAAAAGGATCAACTGAGTATGAAACAAACCTCACACATTAAATGTGAAACAAAACAGATCCAGACATATAGGTATACAAAATGTTTGAAAAAAAATGTGTAAAAAAGTCTAATTGACTGGTTGTCAAATATGAAGTTGGAAAACACACATAGTTTATTAAGTATGCAATGAAATAAACTGCTTACTCCTCCATATATAGTTATCATATATTTGTATGTAGAAATGAAAAATAGCCAACAACTTAGAGAAGAAAACAATGCACAGATGTAGCTAATTAAAACACAATTCTAAAAGTCAATCAGGCAAAATATTTGTAAATAAAACAATAAGTAGTTAAATGATTTGTATAATTGTATTGATTCCATAAACAGAAATAGATTAAATATGTTATAGGTGTGTGTATGTGTACGTCACTTAGTTTAGGTGCTATTTAAGAGTAACATCATTTTTTGTGGTTAGCAAGAAATCTTGAGAAAAACCTGAGATGTTACCCACAAGAAAAATGTAAATTTAGAAAATTATCTAAAAGTGGAAAGGTTCCAATTCAATCTCAATTAAACTACAAATGTTGGCTAAGGAAATAATATAGCAAGGCTGTTTTATTTTCAGATAAAATTGTTTTACATTTTTTATAAGTTTAATGGTCAAACAAGTTGCTGTGTTAGTCAGTTCATACAAGTTTTACTCCTATTCCTATTCCAACATTACTTCTAAATTTTATGGGGGAAAAAAAATCCCTTAGATGATTTTCTCTGATGACCCAGGAAATAAGAGAAAAACTTCAAGACAGATTAGGGAAAAAGTTTCTCATCGTACAGCATCTAAGCTCTTCATACAGTTCGAAAGTCTTCGAAACCTTCTAGCCGTTAGTCCCTCATCCTTGATTAAAACTGTGACTTATACAGAAGAAACAGTTGAAAACTCACCACTGAGAAAATTATAAATAATTGGGTTCGCAGCACTATTGGCATATACAAGCCAGTGTGAAAATGTAAACCAGGCATATACAGTCTCTCTGTCTTCGGTGTGGGTAAACATCCCAAATACTCTGTAAGAAAAGAAACAATGGGAAATCTAGTATGATTCTGGAGAATATCTTTTAAATAATGAAATTCAAGGATGGACAAAGCCCTTGATAGAAGCTGCCTGACTCCTGTCCCCCTCTGCTGCAAGCATTGACCATTGATAGGTTTATGGCACCACAGCGGGTTTAGAATAACTTCTGCACCTGAACAAAACCTCTATTGCACAATTAATATAGCAAAAGTCTAACTGGGTCAGAGAAGAAGGACTCTCTCTTGTAAACAGCAAATGCAATATTTCTTGTGGGTAAGAAAATAGAAGTTGAATATATATTTATCTCCCTTCTTTCATTTTGTCTCTAAAAACAATTGAGCAGTGTTCGTTAATATTCTGTTATGCATCATTTAAAAAGCACTCCTAAATTGCAGTCTATAAGTACCTCTTCCTACTTTTTACTTGTGCCTTGATCAAAGAATTAAATTTCTTTAACTCCAATCTTCCCATGTGAAATTTGCCTCTGGGGCTTCTTTATACCCAAGAAAGAACTAGTTTTCAGTAGGCAAAATTTTGGCAATTTCTTAAAATGCATGAGTTTTAATTCATTTATTATTTTTAACTCTGAAAAATCTTTCATTATCACCTTTAATGGTCATTTTTAAGATCCGTTCCATAGTTAGAAATATCCCGTCTAATTCTATTCACTAGCCAACAACAGGTAAATTATGCTACCCGATAAATTTATAGGCTGAATATTATAATGCATTTCCTGCCAGAGAGTCATCACTGATTGTGTGATTTGTGTCCATGACAGAAATGCTTCTGGAATAAAGTGATGCTCTATGGAGTACTGGAGTTTTACAAAACTACAATATGGAATGAAACAACATGGACAGATAGAATTAATAATATCTTATGATTCTCTACCTTAATATATCTTTGAAATCCTAGACAAATCAGAACTGCTTTAAAGAAGTTGGTTTTGATTAGTCAGGCAAAAAAACCTAAGTTTCAAGAAAATGAATATATAAATTTATTTGAGAAAGAAAGTATATGCAAGGGCTAACAAAGAAATATGCATTGGAAGAAAATGTGTGTGGTAAAGATAAAAAAAATTCGATGTTATTTCAAAAATTTGTATTTTGTGGAAAAGAGCAGAATGCTCAAAAAATTGAAAAAAAAAAATCTTAAATTAAACATGGACTTTCTCCTTAGAAGCAAATTTACTTTCCTCATAAAGAAAAGTATTTAAGTCAGAGGAATAAGAGAAATATTATGGACAAGTAGGTATTTGGAAATAGTTAAAGAAAAGGTACAAGTGTTGAGATGCTGGAAATTCAAATGAGCAATCCAGAGAGCAGTAACTCTAATTTTCTTTGAATTTAGACTGACTAAAATAAAAGTACATAAAAAAAAGAGGAGAAAATCCATCCAGTATCATAGAACATTTATAAAGTTCTTGAGGGCAGAAAATACCATCTAGAAAAAGACCACAATAAATTTATATAGAATTTCTGTGGTCAATAAAAATAAGAGGGATTATAAAAAGATATGAAGAGCAAAGCAGCTCATTTTCTTGTGCGCCAATATGTATCTCAAGGACCCAAACTGCCGAAAATCTTTTACCTTTAAGATTGCATCGTAGTAAATAATATTACTAAACAAAAGAGTATTTTCCATTTTTCCTCCTTTGAAAAAGTCATGAAGCAATCAAAAACAAGGGCCAAAGAGAATGAGAGATCTCTGCAGCTGATTATACCACCTTTCCTACGTGTGACTCCAGCCAAAGCTCTCTCCAGAGGCCCCAGCTGTGAGAACATGATATTGACTCTGAATCAGGGAAAAGTGAGAGCAGCAACCCTAGTTTTAGTTCTAAGTCTATTATAAACAGAATTAGTATTACCTTGGGACCAGTCTATGTGCAACGGTTATGATAATTCTCAATAAAGTTGGCTGGCCGTGAAGTTCAAGTGTACCATTGCCCCTGCGTTGGCTATGTTTCATTGGTCAATTGTTTTAACTTAATAGTGTGTCTGCACTGTAACAAATAACACATTTTCTCTCACTGAAAAATTTTGTGCTGATTTTTATTAATATTCACACTGAGCTTGATTCAATGACTTTAGGAAATGGATTTTCTTTCTTTCTGTTTAAACATTCAAAACATAGTATGTGCTGTAGTTTCATTTTTGTGCGTGTGCTCACAAATGCACTTTTAAGTATGATTATAATGCTAACAAAACACTCTTTAGATAGAATTCTGTCACAATTCCTTTGTCTTTAAAAACAACATTTTGGAAAACCCATTTGTTCTGATCAAAAGAGAACTACAAGCTGTAAATGAGGCTTTTTTTTTTTTGCATTAGAACTTTTTTCTGCATCTAAGGCTTAGCAATTAGCTTGAAGAGGTCAGGGGAACATCTGTTTTATGTCTGCCATTCGACAGAGAATTTGCATGGACAAGAGCATTTACAGTCTGAGCACTCTAAAAGGCTGCCTTACCTGTTGGTAACAACAACACAGAGTTATCTAGCCTGACAAGCTATCTAGACAGAGGGTTTAGATTTTCCTCTGGCTTAAAAAAGCAAGTTCTTAAGAACCACGAAATGACAGGTCACTTTATTTTCAAATAATAGGTGAACTTTACCTCTTCAGCACATTGAGGATGCTAATTGGTAGATAGCAAATTGCAAACACCAAAAGCACAACCATCAGCATCCGGGCTGTTTTCCGTCTGGCTCGGATCTGCTTTATTTCAGCAGCCACAGCGCTAATCCTGGACTTGGTCTGCTGTCCTGGCCCTCGAGGCTGTGAAACAGGCTGCAGGGGCTTCCATTTTCTCTGAACTACAGATGAAGTTCCAGGGATCTGAAAGGAGGGGAGAACCATTTTTGTTATCTAACTTAGGAAAGTTCCACTTTGGAGAAGTAATTATAAGACACTGTAAAGAGAGTGTCCCAGATGCCTGTGGTCTGAGAGGTTTAAGGGCCTGTTTCCCCAGAACATTTGCTGAATGGAGCATGTTCTTGAGTAATACATTTGAGTGCCAAATAGGAAAAAATAAAGAGTTGAAATATCACCATTTTGTCAAGATCTAAAGAGAGCTGCAAATGGAAAAGATACCTCTTTATAAAAAGAGAAGTTATAATTTCACACAATGAAATATTATTCAACACTATAAAGAAATTAGCTATCAAGTCTTGAAAAGAAGAGAAGAAACTTAAATGCATTTTAATAAGTGAAAGAAGCCAATCTGAAAAGGCTACATACTATATGATTCCAACTATATTACATCCTGGAAAAGGTAAAACCATGAATACACTAAAAAGATCAGTGGCTGCCAGGGGCTGAAGTGGGGAAGGATGAGTAGGCAAAGTACAGAGGATTTCTAGAGCAGTGAAAATATGCTGTATAATACCATAATGATGGATTCCTGTCATATATTATACAATGTATTTAGATACATTATCCAAACCCATAGAATACACAACATTAAGAGTGAACCATAAAGTAAACTATAGACTTTGGGTATTTATGCTGTGTCAATGTAGGTTCATCAACTGTAACCACTCTTGCAAGAGATACTCATAATGGAGAAGCTGTGTATGAGTGGAGCTAGAGGCATATAGGAATCTCTGTACCTTCTGTTCCATTTTGTGGTAAACCTAAAACTGCTCTAAACAAAACAAAACAAAAAAGAGCAAACTCTTAATTAAAAAAAAAAAAAAAAGAGAGAGAGAAATAAATACTGGGGAAGAACAGTAAAGGTATGACAACCATATTATCTTTTTAGGAATTCTAGTTCAGCTGAGATACTTAAGTTTAAAGAGAAGGAAAACCTAACAGGTCATTGCAAAGGTAACCTGAACGGATTTTTCATGTTTCAATACTGCCATCTGCTGCCAGATTGAGAGATAGAACTTAATTACCTATTGCTTTTTATTAGGTTTTCTGTTTCCCAGAGTTGGCCAATGCAAACCTTTATATGAAGAGAATAAACAATAAAGAAAATATTCTCTTTGTTGCTTACTATGTATTATGAATTTGCTTGAAACAAATTTTATGGTCTGGCATTTTTAACATGCATACAAAAACACTGGGAATCTCTTGTGATCTTACATTAACATTCCAAATACCTGGAATTTGTAAAGACAGCTATTCGACTTGTATTCTTCCAGGTCTTTTCAAGTTATTTGATAATAGCAGGGAGTCCCTCCAAATATAATATTTTCTTAATTATAAGCTCATGAAGATTGATAGGGTTTAGTGAGCAAAATAATAAAATTCAGCATGTGCATTTTTTTTAAAGGGAAATGTGCCAGCAAGTATATATATGGCCATCTTAGTTCTATTAAGATTGTTCAGCTGTTGCTTTTATGTCTGTGCTGCAAACCAGGACAAACCAATGTGTCCCCGTGGTCTCTCAGAATGGATTTTGGATGGATTATCTTGCTTTATACATCACAAGATCCAAGTCTATTAGATGATCTTTGAGAACAGAATTTTACTTTGATGTTCAAATAGATAAAATTAATATATGGACCTTTTGACCATAACTATTTTATCTCAAAAAAGAACAAATGAAGTTAGTGAAAACCTGCCCTTAAATTGAAAAAGAAAAGGAAAATTATTTCTCTTCTGACTCTATATGTCCTGTCATGTAGACTGACCTTTTCATATAGTGGTGGCCCTATTCAATATCCTTATCCATTGATAGGCAGGAGATAGAAGCTGAGAATCCTTCCTCTTCTGTAAGTCTCTTTTTAAATAATTGAGGAGAAGCTGTAATGGATGTAGAAAAGTTCCAGAAGACTGTCAGCATGAGTAACCCTATAAATATCTGCTAAATGGCCTTGAACTGTTTTCTAAATGATCTCTGAGAGATCATTAAACTTTAGCAATTGTATTATTGAGTGCTCCCCTGAAAGAAAAAATCAATATCCTGAATCTGATGACTTCTGCAACCATCAGAAACAGAGTTCTCATAAAGAGAAACTGCTACAGGGAGCATGGCTATGGTCCCTGCAATCTGAAAAAAAAAAAAAAGCTGTGATAACATCCCCTTTTAGGTGATGATCTATATAAGGATAGAAGATATCTAATCCTGCACTTACTTTGAGGATACATATAAATGTCCCCATCGATAAATTGTGTATATCTAGAGAAAGTCAGCATAAGTATAAATCAATAATATTAACTGAGCACTAAGAACTATGCATAATCTTGAGTAATTGTTAATGCATCTCTAAAAGTAAATTATTAGAAATTTTATCCCATAGATCATCAAGCAGACATTGAGAAGGATTAAATAAAATATTCAAGTCTACATCCTTAATAATTGACATGCTGGAATTTGCACTCAGTTCTGTTTGATGGCAAAGCTCATTTTTTTCTCAAACTTCAACACAATTTGATATGAAAGCCAGGAAATTTTTAAATATATGCTTAGATATATGAAAGCAATAATAACAATACAAAAGGGCTTTGAAAGATCCGGCTTGCGAGATTGTGCATATGGGAAGGTCTTTCCCCCGCTATGTCAGTAAGGGCTCAATAATCTCTGGAAAGTGTACGTGCTCACACACACACACACACACACACACACACACACACACACACACACACACACATGCCACTTTTATTCCACCATTATAAATAAACTTTTTAAATTATCTTTGACATAAAAATATATTCTGGAAAAGGTATTATTACAATTATTAATTGGAAATATATAAATAATGGACCTTGAAATCTGCTCTGTCTTAAGAAGTATTTGTGACCAGGATAACATAAGCAAAAGGCAAACACACTGCAGACATTAAAAGGGAATAAGAGGATATTATGAACAACGAATAAGTTTTCAAACCCAAATCAAATAGATAAATACTTTGGAAAATAAAGATTACCAAAACTAACACTGTATTACGAACCTTGCTACAAAGAAACTTTAGGCCCAGATAGATTTGTTGATGAATCCAACCAAACAGTAGAGAACAAATAATACTAATTTTATTCTTACTTCTTCTGAAATTCAAAGAAACAATAACATTTCCAACTAATTTTATGAGGCCAGTTACCCTAATAATCAAAGATACAACAATGAGAAAAAGAACTCATTGACCAAATATCTCTCATGAATAGTGATAAAAAAACTTCTTAAAAATATATTCTCAAATCAAATAAAAAAGGTAATAGATATCACTCAACAAATCGATCAGATTTATTATAGCAATGCAGTGTTGGTTTAACATTCAGAAATCATTGTAATTTATCCTATTAACAGAATAAAAGAGAAAAACATCATCTCAATAAAGGAAAGGCATTATAAAAATTCAATACCTTTTCATGATAAAATTCTCATTAAACTAGCAAACTAGTAATAGAAGAAAACTTTCTCTACGTGATAAAGGGCATCTATGAAAAGCCTTTAGCTATTATCCTACCCAGTGGTAAAAGATGAACAAACACTTTTCTCTAAGATTGAGAACAGGGCAATAAAGTCTTCTCTTACCACTTTCTACTCGATAATTGTAGTGGAAGTCCTAGCCAGTACAAGGACATAAGAAAAACAGATAAAAGGCAGAGAGATTGAGAAGGTATTATTGCTTACAAAGAAAATCATAAAAAATCTACAAAAAAAACCACTAGAACTAGTACATAAATGTAGCAATGTGCAAGACATAAAATCAGTAAACAAAAAAAATTGAATTTCTATATACCAGCCAATAAACAATTAGAAAATTAAAGAACACAAATTTCAACAGCAAAAACATGTATTCTTAGGGATACATTTAACAAAATGTGGACAATATATGTATCCAGAAATTTATGAAAATTGCTGAATTAATATCGAAGACCTAAATAAATGGAGAGACCTAAATAAATGTTCATGGATGAGAATACTTAATATTGTTAATACGGTACTTCTCCCTCAAATGGATCTATAGATTCAGTGCAATAAATTTCATTCCAAATAATAGCAATCTTTTTGTAGAAATTGAAATAGTGATTTTTTTAAAACGTTCATGATAATGCAAAGGACTTGGAATAGCCAAAACAATTTTTAAAAATGAACAAATCTGGAGGACTCGTATCATCTGATTTTTAGACTTATAATAAAACTACATACATAATATGTGTGATTGTGAATATTTCAGAGGAAAAAAAGAGGATAAGCCTGATATATAAAATTTGCAAGTTATCTCATTTTAAAAAAAGTGCTTGGAAAAGAGATCACCTAAAAAATGGTATAGAGTTCTGAAGGAACCTAGTAAAGAGTCATTTAATGGCCAAGGAACAGGGTATAAATAAAACAAAGAGAAGCAGAAAGACTGGTAGGAGGTCATGAGAAGGGAATATATGAACAATGAAGCCGTGAACAGCATTGCTCAATGCTGGCAAATGCTCAAGCAAGAAAGTTTTAGAAAAGATGTTTTGGAAATCATTGCTGACTTCAGTGAGCGCTGTTTCACTGTAGTGATGGAACTTGAATGAAATAAGCTGAGAAATCAATGGGGGTGGCCAGTGTTGAGAAAAGGGAGCCAACAAGTACAAATGTCACATATTATATCCAGGAGAAGGAGAAACAAGGAGTTAAGTTAGTAGCTGAAAGCATATGAGAGTTTGGATGATGGCTTTTTCTTAGGAGTCAGTACTTAACAGGAGCACAGTTCTTTGTCTTTCTTTTCTGTTCTTTAACTCATTAACCACTTTATTATAATAGAGTTCAATTGATAGTTGTTAGATGCTGTCTCACATGAAACAATAACCTCCTTATAGTAATCTGTCTGGCAGAAACAACAGGACTTTTTCTTGTTCCTTATACCATTTGAGGAGGATTGTGTTAGAAGACCCAGTGACATTTTTTATGCTT
This sequence comes from Pteropus vampyrus, assembly GCF_000151845.1. Classification (NCBI taxonomy): domain Eukaryota; kingdom Metazoa; phylum Chordata; class Mammalia; order Chiroptera; family Pteropodidae; genus Pteropus; species Pteropus vampyrus. Next base: position 1,855,039 of record NW_011889041.1, read on the forward strand.
ACCTTTGACTTTTTAAAAAAATTTTATATTTGTATTTTTTTCATTATAGTTCACATACAATATTATATTGGTTTAAGGTGTAAAGCACAGTGATTAGACATTTATATGTGATCGCCCCAATAAATTCAA
>NW_011889041.1:1856452-1877271 GCF_000151845.1 Pteropus vampyrus
TTTTTTTCATTATAGTTCACATACAATATTATATTGGTTTAAGGTGTAAAGCACAGTGATTAGACATTTATATGTGATCGCCCCAATAAATTCAATACCCATTTGACACCATGCATAGTTATTATAGTACTACTGACTATATTCTCCATGCTATATTCTACATCCCCATGACTATTTTGGAACTATCAATTTGTACTTCTTAATCCTCTCCCCTGTCACTCACCCTCCCACTCCCTAGTGAGACAACCATCAAAATGCAGTTTCTATGAGATCGTTTCTGTTGTTTGTTTGTTATCTTGTTCTCTAGCTTCCACATATGATATTTGTCTTTCTCTGTCTAACTTATTCCGCTCAGCACAATACCCTCTAGGTCCATCCATGTTGTTGCATAAGAAAAGAAAAGATTATATTCTTTTTTATGGCTGAGTAATATTCCATTTTATATGCGTGTGTGTGTGTGTGCGTGTGTGTGTGTATACACATCTCACCTCTTATCAATTAATAAACACCCAAGATGCCTCCAATGTCTGGCTACTGTAAATAATGCTGCAATGAACATATCGATTCACATGTCCCTTTGAAGTAATGTTTTGAGTTTCTACAGATAAATACCCAGAAGTGAGATAATTGAGTCCTTCTTTGTCTCTTGTTATAGCCTTGGTTTTAAAGGCTATTTTGTCTGGTATAAGTACTGCTACCCTAGATATTTTTTCTTTTCATTTTCATGAAACATCTTTTTTATTCCTTTACTTTCAGTCTGTGTGTGTCTTTTGATCTGAAGTGAGTCTTTTATAGGCAGCATATGTAAGGGTCTTGTTATCCATTCAGCCACTCTATCTTTTGATTGGAGCTTTAATTCATTTACATTTAAAGTGATTGTTGATAGATATGTAGTTATTGCCATTTTATTATTCATATTTTTTATTTCTTTTTTCTTCTTCCTCTTAAATAAGGCCCTCCAACATTTCCTATAATACTAGCTTGTGATGATGAATTCCTTTAGCTTTTTCTTGTCTGGGAATCTCTTTATTTATCCTTGGATTCTAAATTACAGCTTTGTTGGCTAAAGTCATTTCGGTTGTAGGTCCTTAATTTTCATCACTTTGAATATTTCATTCCAATCCCTTCTGGCTTGCAAAGTTTCCGTTGAGAAATCAGCTGACAGTCTTATGGGAACTCCTTTGTAGGTAACTAACTGGTTTTTTCTTGCTGCTTTTAAGATTCTCTCATTATATTTAACATTTGGCATTTTAAGTATGCTGTGTCATTGCGTAGGCTTCTTTGGGTTCATCTTGTTTGGGACTCTGCACTTCCTGGGTTTGTATGTTTATTTCCTTCACTAGGTTAGGGAAGATTTTAGTCATTATTTCTTGAAATAGGTTTTCAGTTTCTTGCTCTCTCTCTTCTCCTTCTGGCAACCCTATGATGAAAATGTTGGTATGCTTGATGTTCTCAGAGGACCCTCAAACTATCCTCATTTTTCAGATTAATTTTTCTTGCAGCTATTCCGATTGGGAGTTTTCTGCTACCTTATCTTCTAAATCACTGATTCAATCCTCTGCTTCATCTAATTTACTGTTAATTCCTCCTAAGGTATTCTTTATTTTAGTTATTGTATTCTTCAGTTCTGACTAGTTCTTTTCTATGTTTTCTATCTCTACTTTTGTTTTCTATCTCTTTGTTAAAGTTCTCAGTGAGTTCATCCACTCTTCCCCTAAGTTCATTGAGCATCCTTATAACAAGTGTTTTGAACTCTGCATCTGCTAGATTGCTTGTCTCTATTTTGTTTAGTTCCTTTTCTGTAGCTTTATTCTGTTCTTCCATTTGAGATATATTTCTTTGTCTTCCCATTTTGGCTGCCTACTTGTGTTTGTTTCTATGTATTAGATAGGGCTGCTTTGTCTCCCATTCTTAGTAGAGTAACCTTCTGTAGTTGGTGTGATGTGGGTCCCAGTGGCACAGTCTTCCCTGGTCACCGGAGCCATGTGCTCCAAGTAGGTTCTTCGTATGAGTTGTGTGTGCCCTCCTGTTGCACTTGAGCCTTGGTTGCTATTTGTTCTTCAGTGGGAGAGACTGCCATATTAACTGGACACTACCTCTGACTTCTTGACAAGTTTTGTTTTTTGTTTTTTGTTTTTTTACCCTGGCACTGCTCTTTCAGAGTTTAGATATACATACTAAGTTTTATGATGAGGATCATAACTATTTTCTTTGCTCCAGCTCTTGACTTTATCTCACAGTAAACAGCTCTACTTTCAAATACTACAAATAGCTCTTATAGACTACAGCTGCTCTCCCTGATCCACTCACCACCACCCACTGACCCATGCCTCTTGTCTCTTGTCAGTTCCCAGATCTGTTGTCTCTCAACATTATTTTCCATCATATGGTCAATTAGCTCGTTTTTCTTCTCCTCCTCCTCCTCCTGCTCCTTTTTTTTTTTTTTTTTTTGGTAGAAATTGGTTTCCCCTCTTTTCTGGGATCCAATATATGGTTTTCACAGAATAGTTCCTCATGTGCTTCTGAACTTCTTTGAAAGGACCTTAAAATTTATAGTCACAAAGAATCTTTGAATAGGTCCCATTATATACTTTCATTACATCAAAATGTCAAATTGTGTGTTTAGCTTATTCTCCTTCCCTACAGTTTCAGTAGAAGAATTTTCTAAAAAAATTTTTCCATCTTTATTTTTTTATTTTTAAAAACATCATTTTTTCTTTTTTAAAAACAGATTTTTTGAGATATAATTTACATGCCATAAATTCATTCTTTAAAGGGATATAATTAAGTGGCTTTTTCGTATATTTACAGAGTTGTGCAATTATCACATCGCTATCTAATTCCAGAACATTTAAATCACCGCAAAATAAAACTTCAAACCCATTAGCATTCACTCTCCACTGCCCCATTCTACCTCCTCTGACAACTACAAATCTTTCTGGCACTACGAATTTGCCTATACACTACATTTTTTTCATGTAAATAGTCTAGAATAATATGTGGTCTTTTGTGTCTTTTTTTTTTTCAGTTAACAATGTTTTCAAGTTTCATCTATGTTGAAGGATATATAAATACTTCATTTATTTTTATAGCTAAAAAATGGTATGTATATACCACAGTTATTTTATCCATTCATAAATTGATAAATATTTAGTTTACTTTTTCATTTTTGCTATTATGTATAACGCTGCTGTAAACATCCATATTTAAGTTTTTTTGTGTAGACATTTTCAATTCTCTTGGGTATATACGTGGAGATCAAATTGGTGGGTAACATGGTAATCATCTGCTTAAGATTTTGAGAAACTGCCAAACTGTTTTTCAGAGTTACGTATCATCATGGGTCTATTGAGATGATCATGCGATATTTGTCTTTTATTTATTATTTATTTGTTTGTTTATTTGTTTGTTTATTTAATTGAATAAATGACTTAATTTTTTTTTTCCCGTCTACCTAACACATGATGATTTTCATGTGTTAAATCTATGTTGCATTGCTGAGCAAAATTACAGTTTGGTCATCATGTATAACCATTTTTATATATTAAATTTGGTTTGCTAGTAGTTTGTTGAGTATATTAACACCTATATTCATAAGTATATCAATCTATAGTTTTTTTGTAATGTCTTTGTCTGGTTTTAATAACAATGTAATTGTTACCTCATGTTCCCTTCTCTTCTATACTTTGGAAGAATTTGTGAAAGTTTGGTATTAATTTTTCTCTAAACATTTGGTAGAATTCAATATTGAAGTTCTCTAGGCTTTTCTCTGTGGAAAGTTTCTTCATTACTACTGTAGTAGGTTTATTCAGATATTTCTAATTCTCTTTCAATTTTAGAGGTTTGTGTCTTTTTACAATCTTATCCATTTCTTCTATTATTTAATTTGTTGGCATACAATGGTTCATAGTATCACCCTATTCCCTTGCTTTTTAAAAAACTTCTGTAATGTCTATCGTTATTTCTCTCTTTCACTTTTGATTTTAGTAATCTGAATTTTCTGTTTTCTTGGCTAATTTAAGTATCAAGTTCTGTTTTTGAGTTTGAGAAATAAATGTTTGTCATTATCTCTGATCTTATAAAAGGACCAACTTTCAGTTTTATTGACTTTATTGTTTTCTTTTACTTTATTTACACTCTAATCTCTATTATTTCCTTCCTACTATTTGCTTTGATTTTTAATATTTTTTCTATTTCTAATTTCTTATGGTAGAATGTTATGTTATTGATTTGAGACCTTTTTTCTTTTTGAATATAGCTATTTAGAGCTGTCAATTTTTCTCCAACTGCTTCTTTACTGCATTTCATAAGTTTTGATATACCGTTTTCACTTTCATTCAAAATATTTCTAACTTATCTTGTGATTTCTTCTTTTATCTATTGGTTATTTAAAAGTGTAATGTTTAATTTCCATATATTTGTGAATTTCCTAATTTTATTTCTAAGATTAATTTCCAGTATAATTCCATTGGAGTGGGAGAATGTACTTTATTATAATTTCAATCATTTTAAGTGTTTTTAAGCTTGCTTTGTGGTCTAGCATATGATCTGGCCAGGAGAAGATTTTATGTGTACCTGGGATGAATGTCCATTTTCCTGTTTTTGACTGAGTGTTTTATAGATATCTGTAGGTCTAGTTGTTTGATAGTTTTGTTCATATATTTTATTTCCTGTTATCTTCTGCCTAGTTTTTCTACCTATTACTGAAAGAGGAGTATTAGAACTTTAAACTATTATTGTTGAATTGTCTATCTTTAATTCTGTTAGTTTTTGCTTTGTGTATTGTGGATTTCAGTCGGTAAGTGCAGATATATATATTATTTCTATTTTGTTCCTCCATTCCTCCATTGCTACTTTATTTTGTGTTAAGAAGATTTTTTTTTGGTAAATCATTTTAATTATCTTGTTTCTTTCCATACAATTAAAAATTCAAACAATCTATTTAGATTAATGCCAAGTTTTTTAAAATCAACTTTTTATCTTAAATCTACATAACAAAATTTACAACTGTAACCGGTTTTTAATAGCTAAGACTTTTTTAAAAATTATTTTTCAGTTACAGTTGACATACAGTATTATTAGTTTTAGATGTATAACATAGTAATTAGACATTTATATACCTTATGAAGTGATTACTTCAATAAGTCTACTCCAATAAGTTTACTCCAATAAGTCTACTCCAATAAGATCTACTCCAATAAGTCTACTACACATCTGACACCAATAGGTTATTACAATATTATTTACTGCATTCCCTATGCTGTACCTTACAGCTTCATGACTATTTTTATAACTGGCAGTTTGTACTTAATCTCTTTCAACTTTTTCCCTAATCCCTCTGGCAACCATCTGGCAACCATCAATTTGTTCTCTATCTGTGAGTTTGTTTCTGTTTTGTTTGTTCATTTATTTTGTTTTCTAGATACCCCTGACATTAATCTTAGCAAAATTTTTTGGACATGTCTCCCAGGACAAAGCCAACAATAGTGAAAATAAATAAAGGGTACTTCATCAAAATAAAAATGTTTTGCACCACAAAGGAAGCCATCAACAACAAAAGGCAACCTACTAAATGGGAGAAGATATTTGCAAATGAAATATCTGATAAGAGATTAGTATTCAAAATATATAAAGAGCTCATATGGCCTAACATAAAATAAAGAAAGAAAGAAAGAAAGAGAGAAAGAAAGAAAGAAAGAAAGAGAGAAAGAAAGAATTAATAACTGATGAAAAAATGAGCAGAGGATCTGAAAAGACATTTCTCCATAGAGGACATACAGATGGCTAACAGACATATGAAAAGATGCTCAACAACACTAATCATCAGGGAATGCAAACCAAAACAATTAGATACTTCCTCACACCTGTTAGAATGGCTATCATAAATAAATCAACAAATAACAAGTGCTCGTGAGAATGTGTGCAAAAGAGAATCCTCATTCATTGTAAATTGGATTATAAATTGGTGTAGCCACTATAAAAAAAAAAAAAAACAGTCTGAAAGTTCCTCAAAAATTAAAAATAGAACTATCTTATGACCCAGCAATTCTACTTCTGGTATTTATCCAAAGAAATCCAAAACATTAATTTAAAAAGCACCTCTATGTTTACTGATGCATTATTTACAATAAACAAGATATGGAAACAACCTAACTGTCCATCAATAGATAAATGGATAAGAATATTACTCAGACATTAAAAAGAATAAAATCTAGCCATTTGTGACAATATAGATAAATCTAGAGGGACAGTATTATGCTAAGTGAAATAAGTCAGACAGTAAAATAGATTAATGCCAACTTAATTTTGACAGTATGCAAAAACTTTCCTCCAATATAGTATTGTTCCTTCCTCTTGCCTTTGAATTACATCTTTATAAGCTGAATCTTCAGTTTTATAATCATTGCTTCACATTACTGTCTTTTAAGTCAAATAGAAGAAAAAAATAATTACAAATGAAAATACATTTTTATTCTCTCTTATATTTACCTACGTAGTTACCTTTACTGATGCTCTTTGTTTCTATGTGTGGACTTGAGTTACTGCCTTTTGATTCTGCCTCTGTAATCACAATTTTCTATCTATTTTCTCATACTAGACTGACTTGTCATCACCTAATATTAAGTTCTCTTAGAAGACTGCTGAACAATAAAGATCATTAGAGGAGGCTGTGATAAAAGCTGAGACAGGGAAGGTCTTTCAAAGTTGGAAAAAACTTGGAAAGTTGAAATTTAGTTTCATACTCAAATATCTACCAAAGTTCACCCCCAGCTCCTCACATAGTACAAGATACATAGTAGTTGCTTAATAAATATTTGTGGAATGAATTAACATGAGTTCACATGACGATTAAGATTAAAATGTTGAATTATATGAGAGCTAGAACTGGAAAGAATGCTGACAGGTACGCACAGGGTCAAGTAAACTAAGAATAAGCAGGTCTTAAAAAGAAGAGTTTTAGAGAAGAGTCTGTAGGATTTCAAGACTGAGTGAATTCTCAGAATCACACTGTCAAAGAGGTGATTTAAGTTGTTGATTAAAGGAAAGCATTGGATAATTCTTTTATTGGGGCATAAAGTTCTTGGGAAAGTCAGACAAGGACACACACTTTGCTCACTAATTACCTTATACTTACTAACTCCAAAATATTCAACAGATTCCATGCATCTTTGTAAAATGAGCAAACAGGACAAGGCCTCCATTCGATGGCTCACTTGATTTAGCCCATGGCACACATAATGCCTTGGAATTCTGTTTCTAGACATTAAGAGTTGGAAATTGAGAGTTGCTCAAGCAGAATTTTACAAAATCACCCATTTGGGGTTAATTTACTTTATTGTGGCTGCTAAAGCAAACTCAGCTGAACTTGCCATTTTCTATTTCAATATGTTTTGTAAATGTTTTTAGCTTCACAGCCAAGACATTTTACTGCAAATCTTTTGATTCATATGGCTCATACTAACCAGGACAATTATTCAAAGGAATGTGTATTATTTCTAAACTTGTAATACAATTTTGAACTTCTTTTAGAGTTTGGGAGATAAAGAACCATAAGCTTAAATAACAAGGAAGTAAATTTGTTGGGGTTTGGTAGTTATATAATTATTCAACAAAATTTTTTCGAATACTTCATTGTGCAAGGTACAACGTTAAGAGTTGGGGATACAATGATGAATACTAAAGATTCAAGTAGCACCAAGGAGTTTTAAATTTATGTCAATCTGTAAATAAATGAAAATAGCAAATATAAGAATCTATTATATGTAATGCATACTAACCAGTAAAAATATAAAACTGGTAAATGCTCTTAAGACTGAACATTCCTAGTCTAAATCTAAAATAATTTTTATTCCTAATGCCCATTAAATGCTTTTTCTCCAAGAAATTTTTCAAATTCTAATTTTCCTCTGAACTTTTTTTTCTGAGTGACCAGGCAATGGATTCTCCTTGTCCTCTTCTATCTAAACCTTGTAAGCACTTTCTCCTATCCTTTTACTCAACTTTTTCTTATAAAATATTTATTGAGAAACTGATATGAGCTAAGCATGTACTAAATGGAAGTATACAAAATGAAGGCAAGAATGTACTGTCTTCAACTTAATAGAGTAGAGGAGATAGACAAATAAAAATTCATGATAGTGTTATTTAAAAGTGCTAAAAAAAGAGATCTATTTATGAAAGTAGTGAGTTCTGGTCAAGATGGTGGAGTAGGTAGATGCTGTGCTTGCCACCTCTGACAGCCACATCAAAATTACAACTAACTTGCAGAACAATCATCACTGAGAATCACCTTAAGTCCAGCTGAACAGAAATCCTATAACTAAAGACATACAGAAGAAGCACAAAGACTGGTAGAAGAGGAGAGAATTGGAATAGTCTGGTCTCACACCCATGAGTAGTAGTAAAAAATCAGGAGAAATAGGAGTAGAGGTCCCCTTGAGGAGTGAGGGGTCCAACTCCACACCGGGTTTCCCAGCTCAGGGCTCCAGTGCCAGGAAGAGAAGTCTCCACAAACTCTGGCTGTGAAAACCAGTGGAGATTGTGGCTGAGTGAGATGAAGGGATGCTGGAGTCCTAAGTATTCCTCTTAAAAGGCTTGTATGTGAACTTACTTGCTGACAGACTCACTGGCTCTGAGCTCCAGCCGTGGAGCAGCAGCTTGAAAGGCACCAGGAACATATGGGGAGGAACTGGCTTCAGGGCGAGGGCAGGAGGGGCAGCTTTCTCCCAGATAGGAATGCTGGTGAAATCCATTGTTTCTCTGTGGAATCCTTCCCTCTCCAAGTGTGCAGGCCTAGGTACTGCCATATCTGAGTCTCCATCAACATGGCTAACACTGGTCGCCCTGCCCTGATGATGCTCTGAAACCCTGCCCCACTCAGCTTGCAGGCCCACTGAAGCCACTTCCAGTGGCTTTTGCATACAAACAACCTATCTTGGCTCATGCTGTGAATTTTCTTAAAATCTATCAAAAATTCACAAACCCCAAATAAGCAGCATCTGGCCTTGGTGTGCCCTGTACCTCTTGCTGAGCAGCCCCAAGCCCAGCACTGGTAAAGCTGGCCTTTGCTCAAGGGCTGGCCTTTCCTAGGCACCTCTAAGCCCAGCACAAGTAGCAACCATCTGCAGATAACTTTGTAGCTCATACCAAGTAGCCCTAGGCCAGGCACAGGCTGCAGCTGAACTTGGCCTAAAACAGAGGTCCTCCAAAGAGGTGCCAGAACCAACACACCTTCTGGCCAGCTTCAGACCACATCATACTACCCAACCACCTCTACAAAAGACACACCCAAAGAGAAGACTAGGAAGGCACCAGAGCCCTATAAAGCAAATCCTATTCTATAGGGTCAGCCCCTACACAACAGCTCCTCCACAATTGTCATGGACAGTCTTCACAACCAATCAGCCTGAGAGTCAGTTATTCTCATTGATGTGGAAACAGCACTCAAGGCTCAACTACAACAGGAGGGTACATACAATCCACACAAGGGACACACCTGGAGCACCTGGCTCGTGACCAAGGAGAGCATGCCACTGGGCTGCACAGGCCACCTACTACATAAAGTCACTTTACTAAGACCAGGAGACACAGCAGCTCTACCTAACACAGAAAAACTTCATAAGTTATATAAATGTCTAATCACTGTGTTGTACACCCGAAACTAATATAATATTGTATATCAACTGTAATTGAAAAATTAAAAAATATATAAAATATATAAAAAAGAAAGTAGTCACATATACCAACTGAACATATGCTTATTATTTTAGAAATAAAAGCAGAATTAGTTGAACATCTGAATAACAGCATATATTATGAAAGTATTTTATTTAATGAATACTTACTATGCTCGAGGCACTTGAATTAATTAATCTAACTAACCTCACTGTCATGTAGATGCTATTCGACCCCACTTTAAATATGATAAAAGACTAAGAAATTTAAATAATTGGCGAAATTCAATAGTTGTTGAATCTGGACCTAAATTCATACAGTCTGGACCTTGAGTATATGTTTTTGACTTCTCTGTACTATATCACTTCCAATTATTCACTCTCCAGCTTATAAGAAGATCCCCACTGACCTTGGCTTTCGGTATCTCTTTGTGAGAAAAGAATACTTCCCTTCTTTATGGTCAAGCTTAACAACATATCTTGTTTTGACCAATGAAATGTGAAGAGACATAACATATGCCAGTTCAAAGCAGAAATTTTAAGAGACATTACATATTTCTTCAAACTTTCTTGCCCTTTCCTTCAGTTCCAGAATGGCATGTTCCAGAAAGTGCTGTTCCTTCAGACTGAGTTTTGGAATCAGAGGACAAGTGAAGCAGAGCCACAACTCATCCTCACCATTGAGTTGGAACTTGAGTGAGATAAACTGTTGATAGAAACTACATATTTTGTGGTTTTATTTTTTTCACAGCTGACTAACCTAGCAAAAATTGACTAGTATGATAATAGTCACCAAATACCAAATACCAAATACCCAAAAATACATGAATTGACTTCATGGCTATATCAGAGTGTTAAGGATACTATCATTAGGATGTGGAAAATCACCACTTACCTTTTACAATGGTACACATTTGTTACCATACAGCCTGGACCTTGAGTAGTCACACATACCAAAACTATTGGGGAACAGAGTGCTAATAAGTATTGGTTCTGGCTGCATTTATAAAGTCATGAAAGAAATTATTTCTTTGAAAAAATAGAGGAAAAGAAAAAAAATTGAAATTATGGGACATATAGGATTGAAAAATGTAACTGTTGATCATATCCAACCAGTAAAAGATGGTCTTAAAAACTGCTTTGAGTAACACAGGTTGAAGAAGACCCAAATTAAAATTCATCCTCAGGAAAAAAAAAAGTTTTATGAAATTCTTTTAATCAATTAAAATGACCCAATAAATTTTTTAATTGGATAAAATACATCAGAACAAACAGACTAAGGGCATGGCTTTCCACAAGCCTGGTAAGCTCAAAGTACGGGCAGTAACTTGAGAGAGAGAGAAAGAAAGAGAGAGCATGCACAAGAAAGAGGAAGAGAGAGAAGAAAGATACATCTGTAAGTAACGTGGCATTTTAAGATAGAATTAACAAGTAAAAGACTGAGCTATACTCTTAGTCTGTACCTTTATAAACCACTACATGTGTTGGTTGGTGATTTCCTACAAATCATCATGATTCAACTTAAAATTACCTGCTCTGAATTAGATCCTCCTCCACTAAGCCTTCTTCTGATTCCCTGTGCTTATATTTATTATGGTGATTTTCACTCTGGATCTGACTCTTCCCCTCCTATAGACTATGAATTAATCAGTGACATAGACTGGAGCTTTTAGCTTTTAATCAGACATGCAGGCAAAAAGAAATATGGTAAATATTTGGTGAATGAACAACTGCATGAATGAATACATTCACTGACAGAGCAGAATTATCTAACAAATTCCATTATTCACAAATCAGAACTATAGCTTCTAAAATTCTAAATTTTGCTTGGTTCTTCTACTGTTATTAAAAAAAAAAATCTTTGAAGTTGGAGATTTAACTCATAAAATAAAATGTATTACATTAATTTCATCAAAAATATAATGTTCTTTACTTATAGTCTCAGGAATCTTTAAAAGAAGTTTATTTCTTATTTCTTATAAAAAGTAAAATTTGTATTATTAGTTCTAGACAAAAATTGTCAATTAATCACAGATATTTAAAACTTAAAGTTATTGAGGCAGTTCATAAAATACATTCCCTAAATATCACCCTAAAAAATGCCAAATCATATTGCATAGTCAGAGCTTCATTATTTTAGAAGAATACACAATCCTTTGCTAAGCATAATTGTTGGTTCAATCCACTCTGAAATTTTGTTTTTAAGTACTTCCTAAGAAAAACAGAAGAAAATTATTTGAAATGCATACCTGTCGGCACCAGAGTTTACGAAATATTTGCAGATAGGCCAATATCATAAGACACAGTGGTGCCATGTATGTCACCAGAAAGAAACAGATGTGATACATCTTGGGGTAAATTTCACCTGGAATGAAAGTCAAAATAATAATATCTTATAATTCATAGATTTTTTTAAAAGGTAACTTTGTCAATGTTTTGTCTTCAGAGTACACATTTGCCTACATTTACCTTCTATACGCATTCACTGGCACATATATACACAAAAGCGAAAAATAATTTATAATATTTACATTTGCTCGTATATATTTATATACACATACTAAATGTGAAATTTTAATTTCATTTAATGTACACAGAGAGGAATAATTAGCCGTTTCTTAACTTGTACTGCCACAATCTATCCAAAGTCAAGTGTTCATTTATTAAAAAGTCTTTTTTGTCTTAATTAAATGTGGCCACTTAATGAAAATTAATTTGGATTGTCCTCTACTTGCATTTATAAGAAGGGACATGATTCATTCAAAACTAATTACTAATACTTTATTTAAAATTAAAAGAGCATGTAAACTCAGTTGATTCTTTCTCATTAAAATACGTTTCCTGAGAAATGGGAAGCTGTTTTCAGTTGTACCTTCAAATGTGGAAAAAAATTCAAAAAAATAAATATAGCAAACATTTGATAATGATTCTTTTTGTTGACTTACTAGAACATATACAAAATTATTCTTTAAGTATGTTGTATATGTATGTATATATGTATGTATGCATTCATTTTTAATAAAAATGAGATTTTTAGGGCTTTTTTACAGTTAATTTTTAAACCAATATGGGTATTTTTTTAAATATCTATCTCACTAGGCATAAGCACCTCTAGGATTATAGTCATTTCTTATTTATCTTTAATTCTATGTACACAAGTGATAGCTATCATAAATTAAACATTTATTAAAGATCAATTAATCAATTAATAAATGGCTTAACATTGATTTTTTTGAGATTTTCTAAAATATATTCATTACTAAGTTTTTAAATGCTTTAAATCAGCGGTCCTCAACAGTTTTGGAACCAGGGACAGATGTTCCTATAAGAATCTAATGTCTGATGATCTGAGGCGGAGCTGAGGCAGTGATGTTGATACTGGGGAGTGGCTGCAAATACAAATGAAGATTCACTTCCTTGCCCACCACTCACCTCCTGCTGTTCGGCCTGATTCCTAACAGGTCATGGACTGGTTCTGGTCCATGTCCCTGGGATTGAGGACCTCTACTTTAAATAATATATTAAATCGTATTTTAATATATTACAGTGATCCAACTACTTTTAAATGTAAAACAGAAAACAGAAAATATCCTACATGAATTTCATGAATATTAAATGCAATAATTAAATATAATTCCAACTAAATACTAACAAAACAAAGGGGTTTTTTTCACTTCTAAAAATTACATTCATTATTTTGACTTTGATACTGGCAATGGGGTTGGTTTCATACTATCATTGATAGTTAACGCTATCACCTCCATGCATTTTATTATTTTCGTTACTTCAGAAAGGGCATATAGAAACATGAATTTGTGTTATGTAATCAAATGTGGTAAGGACAATTTATAGTCAGGATTAACTAACAATAATTGTGATGATGACCCCATAATGATAATGTTGATTGAACAATCATTCATTTAATTCTTATTGAATATATTTTAAACATATCTGTGGGTTGAATACTCTCTACTTTCTCAATTCCATAGCCTTATCTTTTAGAGTTGGTCAAGTTTAATATTCTCCTTATTCTTCCTTCTTAAACTGTCTTCTTTCTCTGATAGATGTTTTTCTCCACCTTAATCTTCAGAGGAGACAGCAGGGTGCATGTGCTGCTAGGTCTAAGAGACTTATTCGAGGTGTCATTTTTAGCTTCTCTGTGGCCCAAGTGGCTCACACCTAGCTCATCAGTTTCTAACTTCCTTTCAAGCTTATCCTGTAAAACAGGCCAGTTACATAAAAAGTGATAGAAACCAAGCAGCCTGACTGGAGGAATAACAAACAGCCTTTCCCTTTGAAGTGAGCAGAATTTGGTGAGCCGATTTCAAAGAAACTGAAGAGTGACTTCAGCACTTTCCAGGCACCAAAGTGGCTTTGAACTTTTATTTGTTTTGAAGGTGTCGCATGAGCTTCCCACATAAAAAAATACATCTTTGAAGCTTACATACCTGTGAATCCTTGATGTCTGCATCAGACTAAATTGAGTAAGTAGAGGAAGGTAGATTTGGATAGGTAATTTTTTTTTTTAATACAGCTATGGATACCTTCACTGTGATAACCGTTTAGTGTTTAAAACATGAGAAAGGAAGCTCATTCAGCAGTCAGCAGTCAGCATATTTATAAAGAATTGGAAAAATATGTAATTGGCTTGTAAATTCATATTATGATGATGAACACCCACACAGAGAAAAGTTGATCAAGCAAAATTACACTTTCAGGCTAAGATAGATTGTTTCAATAAAAAGATTTTTATAGATAATTAGAGAAATATCATAATCTTAAATTCCTCATTTCATGTTTAGAGTCTAAGCTAATCGAAAACCTAGAAATACCATTGAAATTTTAATTTGTAAATGTTGAAACTATCTTTGAAGTCTCTCTGTACTTGATGTGCCATGTCTTCAATAAATTTCAAAGCATTCGTATATAACCTAGAATGTAGCTACATGAAATTTGTTCCACTTAAAGATTACCTAAATTAGAAAATAGCATTTTGAAGATTGACAACCATTAAAAATTGGTGTCTCCCCTCAACTGATGAATAGGCATATCTGAATAAATTCTTGCATATATACCAACCAACAAATAAGGATCTTTAGGCTTTGAAATCAGAGATTAAAGAATAATATCATATATTAGACAGACAACACTTAATTTCTCTCAGATGAGTTAAGGTCTATTATTGAGCCAATATGTTAATCTAATTATCTAAAAACTTCATGTTACACCTGTGAGGGACTTAATGAACAAGTAATTTCCCAAATATTTAATTTAGATTGTCTTTTCAAAGTTTATGGACTCATTAAAGTTTACCTGAATCTTTAATATATTTTATTATATTCTCCCTAAAATATTTTCAATAAATATTCCTATTAATACACATACACACATATTTATATACTTTCAAAATCTAATAGTAGGCCAGATGCCATAATTAATTTGGCTGTAAAGAGGGAATCCATTTTTTTTTCAGACCACTGAAGAACAATTTGGCAATAAAATCCAAGAGGAGAGAGATTATGAATTTCCAGTATCCAAAACAATGTTTGACAAATAGTACATGCTCATTAAATGTTGGATGAATAAACAGACAATTATATCTGTGATTTAGTGCAAAAAGAAAGTTAACTTTCCTTTCAATAGGATCCATCCTGTGAAACTGCATTTATAAACCACGTAATCAAGAAAGTATGGATATAACTATAGAAAAATTTTTTAATTTTACAAGAATGAATTGATATGACTGAAACAAATAATAAACATATTTAATATTATTTAAATAAATATTCATATATTTTATTTTTTCCTGAGTGTCAAGTGTGCCTGCCAAAATTTATGGTTTATAGAGGAAGGTGGATTTGGATAGGTAATTTTTTTTTAAATACAGCTATGGATACCTTCGCTGTGATAATAGTTTGGTGTTTAAAACACATTTTCTAATATGCATCAAGCCACAGGCAAAGATGAATATAATAAGTTGTAGAAATAATTTATCTGTAGAATAGTACATCTTTCTAGTACTATTTTCAGTAAGACAGAGTTTTCAGTTATTTTGCACCATGAATGAGACAGCATTTTCAAGAATTTCCCAAATGTAATATGATAGTTATGAATCAAGTGATCATATTGTTTACCGGCTTTTTCCATACTGTAATCTTGGTTATAAGATGCTTATGATATCACGATCTGCTTTTTATAACTACATTATTGACTTAGGATACAGAGAAGAAACATGGTTCATGAATTAAACTCAAAGAAAAGATATTTCACAACAAATTTTTTTTTAAATCAGGCTAAATGGTATTTAGACTCTAAAGATGTTTAAACTTTAGGGAGCTCACACTATAAGATATAATTTTCTATGATGACTTTGGGTCATGATTATCACACATGTGTCCAAGTTTTAACAATTTACGTTGAAAATGAACTTATAAATAGCCTAAATTAATAAAGCTCGTGTTATATAAAAATTATTACAATAAGTAAATGTCTAATAAGCAAAATGATAAGAACCTTCTTTGAATTCTTTCTATTCTTCTTGAAAACATTAAGTGATTAACAATTTTATTTAATATTTAAAAAGTTAATTTCATAGATCTTATTGTTTCATTTTGAAGATGATGAAATTCAATTTGGTATCACTTAATTTTAGCCTTTAAGTAATTATGGGCTAATGTAAAATCATTTTTAAATAGTTTTCCTAAATGGCTTCTAAAGGCTGAGTTTAGATTTGAGGATATTAAACAACAGTTGCTTTCTTTTTTTTTTTTTTTGAAAATGTCTCTGCAAGAGTTAGATAATAAAAATTCTTGAGATTGAAATGAGTTTTACCTATTTATTGCTCAAAGGTGATTAGAAAATGATGTGGCTATTTATTTAAACATAATTACTGACAAGATTCCCTAGCCTTGTAAATTTTTTGTTAATTGGAATTATGCTACTCGATTATTCAGGGCAACATTAAAAAAAAAGAAAAGTTTATAAAAGCAGCCTACAGAATTATGTGAAACTAATTACCAAAATATTTTAGATAAATCATTACTGACACATATTGGCTAATAAGCGGATATTTTACCTAATTACTATCCAACTTTTGAGTTGGAAGCTTAGATTTAAATGTACTTGTTTGCTTCATAATATTGAGCCAATAATTTATGACTCAGTTTTATCATGAATTAACTAAAGAATTCTAACCAAGAGAACTTTAGACTATTTTCCAAATATAACTCATTATAAACCAATTACATAAGAGACATGTCACAATTGGTCCTCAACCTGCCTTCTTTCCAAATACAATTCATTAGACGGCATACCCCTACATTCCAGAAACTACCAGTTCGGACCCTTCTCCTTTCTTCTTCAAGTGATGGTGCCCATTTTGTGGATTTTCTTGCTTTCAGAAACACCCTTTTCCTTCTCCCCTGTCTGAAGAAATTCTGCTTTTCTTTAATGCTTTGCCAAATATTAGCACTTCCTCTGTAAACTTTTGTCCAAAATACGCTTTTGTCCAAGGCACATTTCACACTCAGAAAAAAAGGTAAAGCTCAGCAGCAACAACAACAACAATAACAACAACAAAATTTTAGTATTTGGGGTAATAGAAAAAGTGAATTATGAAACTTTAGTTATTATAGGTCTCTGGATAACGTATAGAAAAATCCCAGTGTGTGCCTAATTTTGCAGTTACTGACATTTTTTCTTTTTGGTGTTCCAATAAAAGTATCAGGGTAGGGATTAACATAAATTCAAAGATTTAAACACTTAAAGATATCAGGTTCATAACCAATCCCTTGAGTGCACTGTGTTTTTTTTTTTTTATTTGATACATTTTCTAATATGCATAAATGCATAGCTTTCAAATAAACTAAGGCTTTCCTAATGTTTAAATTCCCTAATTATGAGCCATTATGACATTCTTATCCAGAAGAGAACAGATGGTTTTCTTCAAATTTCATGCAATAAATTTGTAACTTGTGCATGCTATGTTGAAATGCAGGATTATTTTATTTTCTGTCATTCTTTGCTATGTTCAGATTTGTGCCATCACCAGGCATAGCTAGAAGTGTTTCCACTGTTACAGAAAAACCTAAAAGACTGTCACTAAGTGTTTTGAATCAAAGGATATAAGACCTCCAAATTTCTGCTTGTTTTAAATTTAACTACTATATATATCATATGGGAAAACAAAAAGGTCTCATAATATAATTCTCAAATTACATAATAATTATGCCAGCGATCAAGTTTATCATTTAATATGTTATGAACAGAGAAAATTTAGATAATTTGACTCAGAGAGTAGCATAGATCCAAATACTCAATTTCATTTATATTTGCAAATAGGATATGGTTTTAAAATAAAAAATTCAAGTTTTATTTGTAGCCCATTAGGGATGTTGACACTTGAGGCAATATAACACTATATCACCTTATAAAATGCTAATTATTCCAGAATGCATACTCAGATTCATGTCAATGAGTCCTTTTTGTTGTAGAGAATTTAAGAAAAATTAATATAACCAGATCTAAATTCTGGAATAAGCTCCTCCTTTCATCCCCTATTTGAAAGCTAGATAATAATACATAGCATTTCTCAAAAACCAAAATAGGTGGAGTTATTCTGTAAAACTATTTTGGGTTTCAACTTGGTTTGCATGGTATTGCAAAACTATATTAACAAATGCCAATGAAATGTACAAGGCCAGCTTTACAATGGCTAGGCAAATCAAAAGTTCAGTTTGCAACTATAATATAAATATCAGCTTGTGGGCCATAGTTTACTTACCGCCCCAGCGCTCATCGCACACTGTAAAGAGGGTGGTTTTATTGGCTAAGCCAGGGAGCATGGTGCTGCACTCCATGACAATGGCCTGAGGAATCATTATAATGCAAGAGACAATCCAGATGATAACAATGCTGTTCCGGGCCCGCTTGGCTGTGCTCTTAAACATCAAAGGGTGACAGATTGCATACCATCGATCCAAGGCAATACAGCTCAGTGTGAGGACGGATACAGACACTGACACGGTCTAGAGAAAAAAGGACATCATAAAAGAGAAGCATCAGGTATTAAATGTATCACTTTTAATGTTTTTACCTTATTAAAAAGTAGTCGCAAAAGATACCATATTCAAAGTTGCCAAAAAACTTTTCATGCAGTACTTTCTATTTAAAAAAAACTGCCAAAAATAATATTAAAAATATATTAGGGAAAAAAAACATATTTCCTATTAAAGATGAAAAAAGTGCACTGAAAATATTGTAACTTTTTTTATGCTAAACATTTTAATTTATAATCTGGCATTCCTTGAATAATTACACTCATTATTTTGTTTTGAAATTTTTTCATTGATAGGAAAAATCATATCCTCAAATGGGAAAAAAATATATGCGTAGTCTGAATTGGAACACTCTATAGAGAGTAATATGACTTGTCTTTCTTTTAAATTATCAAATAGAAATTTGATTGCAGTCGCATTTAATTAGCGCTTTTGAATTATGGGTATCTCATTTCTTATTTTCAAACAACAAAGGCTATTTGGATATCAGTTCCTTTCCAGCATGTTGCACCCAAAGAAAGTCATGATTTATGTTAAAAGAGAATTCTGTATATTGATCTCCTTATTATAGTTTGCTCATAGCAGGTATAAGCAACTGAACTCTAAAATTCAAATAGGCTCACCTAGTCCAAATTTCTATAAAATTAATAGCACCACAAATGATACTTAAACTTGGAAATTTAAGAAAATAGTAAGAAAATGTGTTAAGCATGCCTACACTTACATGATCAGTTTATGCAATTATATTTAATGTATTTTCCTATACTAAATGAACCATTGCTTCTGATATCACTCTCAAAATCCCATCTTTAAAACTAAGCCTCATTCTTTTTTTTCTGTTATTTTTTTATTAAAACTTCTATTTTTTTTCTCAGTACTGGTAATACGATTATTTTGTTTATTTATTATCTGTCTTCTCTATTTGAGCAAAGCTCTATAGCAGGAAAAATTGCTACTCTATTTTTTTTTCCCCCCTCACAATGTGTCCCCAGTATCTGGCACAGTGTTTTATATACTTAACAAATATATTTTGAATTAATGAATAGTTGTAAGCCTCAATCTAAGGTAATAGATGTGAATCATTTTTCTCTTTTTTCTTTCCTAGTTGTAGTGATCCCGTAATATGGAGAAGGGCAGGTATCTCTGCTTCTTACATCAGGACCTTCCTTATTGATGCATTGACTATTAGGGCATATGAATAAAGGAGATCTAAGAGCCAGCAAAGCACAGGAGAAATGACTCTGGGTTAAGAATAAGGATCACCTATCTATTATCACTCTTCCACCAGCTAGCTAGCTGTGCAATGTTGAGTCACTCACTTTCCAGGTTCAGTACTAATGTGTAGTTGTTGTTATTTTTTTCTGTTAAATGAGTAACATTGCAGAATAAGATTATTGCCGTTGTGATTTGATTCTGGAAAGGCAGCAGAGTGTCATTGAAATCAATGAGGCAACCTGGTTTTTTGGTCATAAATCCCATCTCACTTGATAAATATGTGATCTCGGGTAAGTTACTTAAAGTCTTTATGACTCAGTTTTCTCATCTGTAAAATTGCATGATACTAATACTCAACCATGGAATTGTAGGGAGAGTCAGTTGAGATGTAAAAAGCCTAGTCCTATGTTAGCATATAAATGTGTGTTTGTTGTTACTTATTATGTTTGTGGCAATGATAATGATGATTATACTATTAGTTTTCTTTTCCATTTTCAACTTGAGAATTCTAGCTTTTAATTGGAACTGACCACTTTTCAGTAAAGAATAGTCATAGAAATTACAAGCAAAGTCATGAACTATGTTAAATTCTTGAAGGTTAATTTCACTTTAAATATAACTTAAAGAGCTCAACTTTATCAGAGTAGGCTTAGACTGGTTGATGAGTCCTGGGAATTCCTTGGCATTACCTTAAAGTACGTTCAAGTCTCTTTTCCAAAACAATCCCCTTCTCTTCCCAATCTCCATTACTTCCCTGCAAATATGCCAAGCACCTGAGGCTCCTCGATACTATTGTAAACTTGGGAATAGAATTGTGACAGTCTAGATCTGCACAGTTGACCTTTCATAGTTGTTGGGCCAGGGCTACCTTTAT
>NW_011889041.1:1877886-1884576 GCF_000151845.1 Pteropus vampyrus
AATTACTCAGCAAATAGCCCAAAATTTTAATGGTCTTGGATTTGTAGAATTATTAAAGATACAAAAGTGTCATTTTAATTATTGATCTGATTTGTTATATTTGTGAGATTTTTAAGATTTTGAGAATTTGCCAATGTGTTATAACACTCACACATCTAAAGTTTGTATTGTATTATATTTAGAAGAAAAAGAACCTATAAATCATAGAAAATTATATGTCTAAAGAATCTTAAATGCAACCAAATAATCTGAAAATTTAGATAGACACTTTATAATATGTTTTTAAATATTCAGTAGTACATAAGTATCACATCAGGAACAAAAGCCATCAGTGTCTGAATATTACAACTAAGGGGGAAAACCACTCAAATTTAAATAGTAAACTTATTGACCTTTAACACTGTTCATTCCATTTCGAAAAATGTATGGGTAATAGGCAATAAATATTGCAAGAATTTGGAGATACTAATTTTACCAAGGTGCCAAAATTTTTGTGCATTTACAACTTTCCCATCAAGAAGTAATGTTGAATGAGGTAATGAATAGATTTAGTCCGTTCCATCTGACTCAGATCTTGTGGTTAATCAGTAGTTTTCTTCTTGGTCTATGTAGAAGAGGGTCAGCTGAGGAGTTGATTAGACGGGACACTGTATACAGAGAAGCAGACTCTCTCAGGAAGTGAACATGATCCTTCAACTGTAGGACCTGGTAGGACCTGGTGAGCTGTGCTCTGTGAAAAAATACTGTCAATAACTTTGAGAGAGACCAATATCCTGCATCACTCCTGTTTCACACTGCCTTCATTCTGTCCTCGAGTGCTCATAGGAGAATCTGGAATACCTAGTCTGTAGAAAAGTATCACTGTGTATTAGAGCAGAATCGCACCTACCACAGGATGAGGCATCCCTCCCTTATCGCTTCACTCTCCACCAGGAAATCTTGTTTCATGGGGAGAGCATGAAATAGTCTCTCTCAGCAAAGAGAAGATTCTGGGAAACCAAAGCCATCTCGAAACTTAAGGAGATTCCTTAAATTTTCCCGTGGGTGGTTATTGGGACCAAGAGAAATACAAAGCTTGCTGGAAGTACCACAGGGATGGTGAAATATTAGAATTCTCTGCTATTATGATTTCCCCAGTGTTTTCATGGCAATACCAGAAGATCCATTTCTTACTGACTTTTTATGAGGATATTTTTCTCTGTTGCTCAATATACTATATCTCTCAAAAAATTATGCTGCAGTTTATTTTTGTTATCCATCATGGTTTTCAGCCAACTAACACAAACTAACCTCATAGTTAAACTTAATGTTTGTAATGAAGCTTATAACTTCCATGGCATTTCTCACTTATTTCTATCAACAATGTCTGACCTAAATAATTATCACTTCTCCTTTTTAGAGGCCATTAAAGAACTGTTGGGCTGAAGATATCTTTGTAATATTTCAGATCCAAAAGACTAATCAATATAAGTTCTATTAATAAGCTATTGTGGTCTCCCTCAACTTTGATTTTTATTAAGACTTCATTTTTTGGAATACTTTTAAGATACGTCAAAATTTAGGAGAAAATATAGAGATTTCCAATATACCCCCTGCCTCCGCATACACATAGCTTCCTCTATTATTAACATCTCCCATTAGAGTGGTACATCTGTTACAATTGATAAACCTACATTGACACATCAGAATCACCTAAACTCTATAGTTTACCTTATGGTTCACTCTTCATGTTATACATCCTATGAGTTTGAACAAATATGTAACAACATATAGCCACCATTATATATTATCATCATACTGCCTTAAACTTTTTCTGTGCTCTGCCTATTCATCTTTTTCAGTATTTGGCAACCCCTGATACTTTTACCTTTTCTACCATTTCTCCTTTTCCAGAATGTCATATTATTGAAATCATACAGTATATAGTTTTCTCAGATTGACTTCTTTCACTTAGTAATAACCATTTAAGGTGTCTATCATTTCATGGCTTGATAGCTCATTTCCTTTTAGTGCTAAATGACATTCTATTGTCTGAATATACCATAGTTTATATATCCATTCATCTACTCAAAGACATGTTAGTTGCTTCCAAGTTTTGGTAATCACAAATAAAGCTGCTATACACATTTGTATGTAGCTTTTGTGTAGACATAAGTTTTCAACTTCTTTGGGTAAATATCAAGGAGTGCAGTTGCTGGATCATATAGTGGGATCATGTTTAATTTTATAAGAAACTACTGCTTTCCAAGAGGCTGTACCATTTCACATTCTCACCAGCAGCAATGGATGAGTTCCTGTTACTCCACGTCCTCGCCAACATTTGGCATTGCTAGTGTTCCAGAATTTGTACATTCTAATAGCGGTATAGTGGTATTTCATTGTTATTTTAATTTAGATTTTTCTTATGGCATATGATGAGAAAATTTTTTTTCATATGCTTTTACGCCATCTGTATAACTTTTTTGCTGTGGTGCCTTTAAGGCCTTTGGCCCTTTTTTTAATTGGATTGTTTCTTTATAATTGAGTTTTAAGAGTTCCTTGTATATTTTAGATAAGAATCCTTTATTATGTGTGTCTTTTACAAATGTTTTCTCCCAATGTGGCTTGTCTTTGTATTGTCTTGATATTATCTTTTAGAAAGCAGAAGTTTTTAATTTTAAAAAGTCAGCTTATCAATTTTTTCTTTCAAAGATCATGCCTTTGGTGTTATATCTAAAGAATCACCAACATATCATTTAGATTTTCTCCTATGTTATCTTCCAGGATTTTTAAAGTTTTGTGTTTTACATTCAAATCTTTGATTCATTTTGAGTTACTTTTGTAAAGTGTGTAAGGTCTGTGTCTAGATTCATTTTTTTGCTTGTCAATGTCCAAGTATTCTACCTACACCAAATTTTCTTAATTAGGAACATGTTTTCATTCCTCCAAATACTATGATTACCATTTGGGAGATTGGACTGAGGGATGGAGAGAGGATATGGGATATGGAGTATGAGAACACAGTAGGGAGCGGCCATCATTTTACTCACTGCCCAGTTGCTAAAAGGAATCCATGTCTTTGAGTAGTATGGCTAAGGCCACTAGCTTGGTAATTTTTTTTCAAAGATTTTAGAGCAATCAATCATAAAATTACTCTCTGAAAATATTTGTTCTTAACTTTTTATAGGGCAATTAGTTCTAGGAAAGCTGCTTTCACTACTGAACAATAAAACAACTAATGATGATGATGATGACATATATACTGAGAGCATACTACGTTTTTTATAGGATCATCTTCAAAGAGCAATCAGTATGGCAAGTGATTTATATAAATTATATAAGTAGACTAATGACAACCATAGAAGAAGCTATAATTAAAATTATTATCCTTTAAAAATAGATGAATCACAAAGAGCTTAAGTTTTTGGCTTGATAGCATACAATTGGTGGATGGCAGAACAGAGATTTCGAACCTGGCAGTTTAATTCAGAACCTACACTAAAACCTGTTTACTGTACTGCTTTGATCATATAGCACTTAATTTCTCAGTATAAAATTAAACCACTTATAAAAACAAATAGCCCTTAATTATTTAGCCCGAAAGAGGTTCAATCATCACTTTGTTCAAATTTCTTATTTTATAATCAGAAAATTAGAGATCAAAGAAGTAAACAGTTTGTGCAGGATCTAATAATGATTCTGTTGCTTTATTTTCACCCAGAACTTAACTCATTTACCCAGAAAGTTTCAAGTATTATTTTCCATAAATTTGTCAATTTCTTGGGCAAGTATATATACTTCTTTCTTAGCTCACTAGTCAACTTAACAGAGACCATGACTATAATTGAAAATACTTTTTCAGTAGTTTCCATGTTTGAACCAAAAAAAGTATCAAAAACAATTACCTGTAAGTAAGGAATCACTTTACAGAGGGACTGTCCAAAGAACCAGGTCTCAGTGATGTCCACAACCAGTGTAGCTGGAAGGCAGGTGATTGTCACGAGCACGTCAGCCAGAGAAAGATTAACTATGAAGTAGTTAGTCACCGTCCTCATGTGGTGGTTTTTCCACACTGCTACACAAACTAATTTGGAAAGAAAAAGGAATAGTAACTGTTAAGAACTGAATTTTTGTATTCTCCCCAAATTCATATGTTGACATCCTAACCTTCAATGTGATAGTATTAGGAGGCAGACTTTTGGGAGAGAGCAAGATTGTAAGGGTGGAGTCTTCACGAATAGGATTAATGTCCTTATGAAAGGGACCCTATAGAGATCCATTACCCCTGCCACACAGCAAAAGTCTGCTATCTATGAACTAGGAAACAGACATTGAATCTTCCAGTATGTTGATCTTGGCCTTCTCAACTTCCAGAACTGAGAATAAATTTCTATTGTTTATAAGCCACCCAGATTACAATATTCTGTTATAGCACCCCAAATAGATTAACAGTAACTAAACAAAGAAAATAGGTATGGATGAGAAACACTGTCTAGTTAATTAATATTCCTGTAAAGTTCACAAATAAGTATTGAAAAGGAAAGATAATTTAAGTCTGTGCTGTGTTTTCACTGAATTGGTCAGTCTGTGTGAATGCTTAATACATGCTTAAAATCAGTTCATTTACCTTGCAAGACATTTCTCAATGGATCATAAGACTGTATTTACTTTTACTTAAATTTAAATTTTGATTTGCAGAAAATAAAGAATCTTTGATTCTTCTTTCTGTTCCTTCAGTGCTTAGCCTGTAGTAGGTACTCAGAAAATATTTGATTGAGATATATTAGTAGCTATCTATTTTCAGTAAAATGCCTACTCATCCATGACATTTAAAACCCTTATCTGCTCTCAAATTCTGCATTTGGAATTTTAACAGATAAAGAGGCTTAAAACACGAAAGTCAACAATTATTCAGCTCCCATTATTGCCAAATACTGAACTGGATGGTTCATATACTTAAGTCACTCAATTTTGGTTACAATCCCAAGGAAAGACATCATTACCGACATTTTATATATGAGGTAATCGAGACACAGGAAATTTATGGAACTTATCTAAGGACAAATGGCTCATAAAGCACAGAACAACTGGGATTAAACACCAAGTGAAGAGCTGGTCTTTTCACTATACTGGTTGCCTTCTTTTGTAAAAAATGAAGGAGTCGTCACAAAGCACATATAAATTCTAGAAGCTCGATATTCCTTTTTATTACTCTTGATGGCTTCGAAACATCACCTTAAATAAAACATACTTTTCAATACTTCCATAGCTGGTCCTTCTTCATTGTCTTTCAGTATATCCTTATGTTTAAAAGCTGTACTATCTCACTGAGTTGCTCTTTATGGAAAGAACATCCAGTCCTTGATTCTCTGCCCTCCCTCTATCTGTTGTATCCAAAAGTTACATAATCACTAGCTTCAGAATTGCATAGGTATAAGCACTGCTACCACATATATTGATGGTTTGCTTCACTGAAAGTAACTATGAATTTGCCTGGGGTATCATTAACCTGTCAGAGCTGTCTCCTACGTACCCAAATGATGCAGTGATTAGTAACCTTATATAGTGAAGAAATAAAAGTACATTTTGTTAAATTTAAGTCATTGAATGAGGATTTCTTTCTGACAATTACACTTCATTTTTTAAGAGTTTTATATACTGAAAAATGCTTTTACTAGTTTCTGAAGCTGAAATTACCCTTTGGTCACCAACAGATGCTAATGCAATCAAATACCTGAATTTACGAGGATTTAATTTTGAAAAACTTTACGCCTTCCTGTAACTCCAGCACACTAGTAACCAAAAACTCAGGTGAATTTTATCAGGGTAAACTAGTTTTTATGATCTGAAAGTGCTGCTGCTGAATGATTCATTTCTCAGAAACACTTGTCTCACACACACACACACACACACACACACACACACACACACGTATGCACAAACCTATCCTAGCAGCTGACTAACACATTATCATGGCTTGTTATGAGAAAATTGACAAAAGTATCATACTGCTGATACTTGGTCAACAAATGGTCCAAATGATGCAATTTTGAATCTACAAAAGAAAATAAGACTTTAAAAAGGTATAACTACTTCTAGTTTGTCTCCCAATATTTTGGTGGTAATAAATGACAGTGATGGAAAGACAGTGTTAATGCACTACGTCTAACCAATATGAAAGCAAGTATTTTTTAACCAACACTTCTCTATTACTTACTATGTGTCATGCCCTGTTCTAAGCAATTCAAGTTATTAACTAGTTTAATCCTCATAATACTGTGAAGTGATAGCTATTAATACTCCTGTTTAACAGGTGGGAAACTGAGTCTGGAGAGGCAATGAAACCTACCTAATAGCTAGCTAGCGAACTAGATAGCTAACTAGGTAGGTAGTAAGTGCTGGAGCTTATATTTAAATCTTATCCACCATGTTATGCCATTATATTATGCTCTTTATTGAAGCAGAAGATGCAAAGGAAATTGCCAGCATTTATTTGACAGGATTTTAACAGAGTTTCACAGAATTTTGGTGTTGGAGATCATTTAATCTAATTTGCCATTTAATGCCTAGAACACCTCTGTAACATCCCTGATCTATCCACTTGAACATTTAAAAAAATTTTTTTTATATCTATATTTATTTTTTATGGTGTCATTGGTTAATGAAATCCAATACGTTTCAGCTGTACACTTTAACAATAAGGCATATATA
>NW_011889041.1:1885746-1889746 GCF_000151845.1 Pteropus vampyrus
ATTTTGAGTTAATTTTGGAGTGTGGTGATAGACAACAGTCTAGTTTCATTCTTTTGCAGGTGAACATTTTTAACAATAGAGAATTCATGACTTGCTAAAGACCTTGAGTTCATTTTGTGGGGCTTTAAGTACTAGCAAGTTTTCATCCATGCTTCCCCTTCTTTTCTGCTCATGGATTTTTAATTCTTTCCAGGAACCAAAGAAATAAACCTTATCTATTTTTTCTACATTACACTTATATTAGTTTCTTAGGGCTGCTGCTCTAAGAGAGTACAACAAATCGTGTGTATTAAAACAACATTCTTTTATTGTCTCAGAGTTCCAGAAGCTAGAAGTCCAAAATCAAGGAGTCAGCAGAGTCATGCTCCCCCTGAAACCTGTAGAGAAATTCTTCCTTGACTTTCTTCTGCCTCTTGTTTGCTGACAATCTTTGATATTCTTTGGCATGTAGCTGTATAACTCCAATCTCTACTTCATCATCACAAGGTATTCTTCTGTGTCTCTTTCTTCACATAGTTGTCTTCTTATAATGACACCAATTCTATTAGATTAGGGGCCCACTCTACTCTAGTAAGACTTCATTTTAACTAATTATGTCTGCAATGACTCTATTTCCAATTAAAGGTAGAGGCATTAGCACTTCAGCATCTTTTTTTTTAGGTGGGACACAATTCAACCCATAATGGTCTCTAAAAATTCATGTTTTTCCCCATATATAAAGTATATTCACTCTATCTCAATAGTCCCCAAATTCTTAACCTATTCCAGCATCAACTCTAAATTCAAAATTTCTTCCAAATATCATCTAAATCAAGAATAGGTGAGATCTGGGGTTGAATCATTGCCAGAGCAAAATTCTTCTCAATCTATGAACCAGTGACACCTAAAAAACAAGTTATATATATCCAAAATATAATAGTGGGACAAGTATAGGATACATGTTCTCATTCTAAAAGTGAGAAATTGACACTATGCTCTACAACTGAAACTAATATATTATTATATGCCAACTATAATTGAAAAAAATCATTGAATTGTACAATGTCAATAGGAGCAACTAATTGTCTATTGTATTTTAATAAAGCTGGAAAAACAAACAAACAAAAAACTCATTGAACCAAAAAAAATAATGATAAAAAAATAGTGAGAAATTGAAAGGAAAAAGGAGTCACTGGTCTAAAGCAAGTTTGCAACTCAGCAGGGCAAATCACATTAGGTTTTAAGGTTTAAGAATAATTCTCTGTGTCTTGGTGCTCTGTTCTCCTAGCCCAGCAAGGTAGAGGCCACGATCCCTCAGTCCTGGGTGGTGGGCTGCCGTCTGGAACCTGTAGGAAAATCCTTCCTTGATACTTCCTAACTTCTGATGATTTATCAGAAATCTTTGGTGTTCCTTGGCTTGCAGCTATGTAATGTCAATCTCTGACTTCATCATCATATGGTGTTCTTCTGTGTTTTTATCTTCACACAATCAACTTTTTATAAAGGTACTAGCCCTATTGGATTAGAGGCACACTCTACTCCAGTATGACTTCATCTTAACTAATTACAGTTATAATGGCCCTATTTCTAAATAAGGTCATGTTCTGGAGTACTGACGGTTAAGACTTCATCATATTTTTGTGAAGACACAATTCAACCCATAAAAGTAGTCATTCAAATATTTAAATGCCACAGCTATGACCATTCCACAAACCTTTGATTACCCAGGCTAAATATCTCCCAAACTGTCATGTTCAACTGCAGAGTTTTGCATCCCATGTCACCCTGATCTCTTTATTGTGAACACATGCAAGATTATCAACAATGGCTCAAAATGAGCTATCTGTAACTGCACACACGTTTCTAGGTGTGATCTAACCAGAACTGCAAGGAACAGGATGATTGCTTTCATCGATCTCTCTCTATTAAGACAACCTGAAATCTTGTTAGCTTTCTTATAAGCCAGGTCATACTTTTTTGGATCATATATGTATAGAATTACTAGAAATTTGTTCTCTTAAGTAGATATTTTTTTTTTACTTTTGAATCTTGGGGAGAAAATGGGGGAAAAATCTATAAAAAACAATATTTGGGCAATTGACGAAATCTGAATATGGACTTTATGCTATATAATATTACTGTGCTATTTAAAAATACCGTAAGTATGGTCTTCTGATTATGAACATTCAAATATGAAAAACTATGGCCATATCTATTTCCCTAGACTTTGCTTCTCTAGGCTAAAGAGAAGCAAATCCTCCATATCCTCCATAAATAAAGGCATGATTTTCCCTCTAATCACCCTAGCCATTTTATTGCGAAAATGCTGAAGATTACCAGTAGATATCTCTAAATGAGCTAGTGAGAACTTCACACACATCTTTTAGGGACCAGCTGCATATTTTCTAAATATGTGTCGAACAAATGTCCATTTGTTCATTCACCCATTCAAAGTTTTAACGGTACAAGGTGAACATCACTTTCTCTTAATAGCATATCCAACTTATGCAAAGTTAAATTCATGATCTTTTCCTAAGTTCTCAACTTGGACTTTATATTTTTCTGAAGTATAATACCATTTATTTTTCTCTCCAGTACCTATGTTTGAAAACTCCTACCTCTGTAATTTTCTTTCTATTCCTACTGCAAATATCTGGTCAGATTGTGGTAATTATTACCTAGAGTACTGCAATAACCTAATCATTCACCTTGCACCCTGCCTATCGTTACTCCTATTCATTTTATCCTTTGACACCAATCACTCTAGTTACAGTAACTCTTTCATTTCAACAGGAGCTCTTCTTTTTTTCTTCATTAGGTAAAAAAATCTTCAGATGGCCATTGTATCATTAAGTTCTGGCTGAACCTTCCCCCTACATCTTGCAGTGCTGCCCATAAAATACTCAGAGCTATGAGATAAGTTTGATATCGCACTTCATAGCAAACACATTCTATGACCAAGCCATCACAAATGCCACTGCTTTGTTTGGAAATGACCATACTCCATTTCAAACCCTTTTTCAACTAGTTAAATCTTACCCGAAACTATCCAAAACCAATCAAACAAGTAAAAAAAAAAGTTTATTTCACAAAATCTCTTTTAATGAGCCTAACATGACCTCTTTCTTCTTTAGAACCCTATCACATGGTGTACCTTTCCTGGTCAGGAATCACATCTTAAAATTATTATGGATTATATGGGTATTTGTATATATTTTTTCTTATTTCTCTACTAATATAAAGTCTATTTTTCATATTAAACTCAACTTTCTCTTTCTCTTACACTTCTTGGTTTCTATAGCTTTTCTCCCAATATAGACGCTGCCTAGAATATACTTTCAATAAATAAATATTTATGGCACTGATTTGCTCAGAAATTATAGTATGCTGCTACCATTGGTGTGATGCTTTTACCCAGAAGCTTCTTTAAAAAGAGAGAGAAAGCTTAGTTGCTTATCAATTATTTTCTTGGCTCATGATTCTCCATATACTACTTTCTGAGTAGCTTTGGTAGGTCCCAATACATGAACTTGGTACTACTTTTAAAATTAGTTCCCTGAATGATCATAATATGCCAATATTAAAGTCCATTTATAATGAGTTTTCACTTAAAAGTTTGCCTTCATTAACCATGAACAAGGGAGGACTAGCTGATCACTAGTTGATAACAGAAGGCAAGAAGGGAGAGTCAATGTAACTCCAGCTCTAACGCAGACGTTATTGAAACAGATTTCTAAGCAGAAGTGCCAAAAAGCTAAAAATCTATTTCTTTCTCTCTCACTCCCTCATTTTGTTTATCCTCTCTTTTTCTTTAAGAATCTGATAATATGTATCTCCTGTCTTTTTTGTTCAGGATTGACAGATAAAAAAAAGTGGCTCAAGATATATGAGAACATTTGTGGCTTGTGATGCAGAAGGATTTTAAAAATCTGATAATATGTATCTCCTGTCTTTTTTGTTCAGGATTGACAGATAAAAAAAGTGGCTCAAGATATATGAGAACATTTGTGGCTTGTGATGC
>NW_011889041.1:1889796-1900153 GCF_000151845.1 Pteropus vampyrus
AATCAACTTTTTATAAAGGTACTAGCCCTATTGGATTAGAGGCACACTCTACTCCAGTATGACTTCATCTTAACTAATTACAGTTATAATGGCCCTATTTCTAAATAAGGTCATGTTCTGGAGTACTGACGGTTAAGACTTCATCATATTTTTGTGAAGACACAATTCAACCCATAAAAGTAGTCATTCAAATATTTAAATGCCACAGCTATGACCATTCCACAAACCTTTGATTACCCAGGCTAAATATCTCCCAAACTGTCATGTTCAACTGCAGAGTTTTGCATCCCATGTCACCCTGATCTCTTTATTGTGAACACATGCAAGATTATCAACAATGGCTCAAAATGAGCTATCTGTAACTGCACACACGTTTCTAGGTGTGATCTAACCAGAACTGCAAGGAACAGGATGATTGCTTTCATCGATCTCTCTCTATTAAGACAACCTGAAATCTTGTTAGCTTTCTTATAAGCCAGGTCATACTTTTTTGGATCATATATGTATAGAATTACTAGAAATTTGTTCTCTTAAGTAGATATTTTTTTTTTACTTTTGAATCTTGGGGAGAAAATGGGGGAAAAATCTATAAAAAACAATATTTGGGCAATTGACGAAATCTGAATATGGACTTTATGCTATATAATATTACTGTGCTATTTAAAAATACCGTAAGTATGGTCTTCTGATTATGAACATTCAAATATGAAAAACTATGGCCATATCTATTTCCCTAGACTTTGCTTCTCTAGGCTAAAGAGAAGCAAATCCTCCATATCCTCCATAAATAAAGGCATGATTTTCCCTCTAATCACCCTAGCCATTTTATTGCGAAAATGCTGAAGATTACCAGTAGATATCTCTAAATGAGCTAGTGAGAACTTCACACACATCTTTTAGGGACCAGCTGCATATTTTCTAAATATGTGTCGAACAAATGTCCATTTGTTCATTCACCCATTCAAAGTTTTAACGGTACAAGGTGAACATCACTTTCTCTTAATAGCATATCCAACTTATGCAAAGTTAAATTCATGATCTTTTCCTAAGTTCTCAACTTGGACTTTATATTTTTCTGAAGTATAATACCATTTATTTTTCTCTCCAGTACCTATGTTTGAAAACTCCTACCTCTGTAATTTTCTTTCTATTCCTACTGCAAATATCTGGTCAGATTGTGGTAATTATTACCTAGAGTACTGCAATAACCTAATCATTCACCTTGCACCCTGCCTATCGTTACTCCTATTCATTTTATCCTTTGACACCAATCACTCTAGTTACAGTAACTCTTTCATTTCAACAGGAGCTCTTCTTTTTTTCTTCATTAGGTAAAAAAATCTTCAGATGGCCATTGTATCATTAAGTTCTGGCTGAACCTTCCCCCTACATCTTGCAGTGCTGCCCATAAAATACTCAGAGCTATGAGATAAGTTTGATATCGCACTTCATAGCAAACACATTCTATGACCAAGCCATCACAAATGCCACTGCTTTGTTTGGAAATGACCATACTCCATTTCAAACCCTTTTTCAACTAGTTAAATCTTACCCGAAACTATCCAAAACCAATCAAACAAGTAAAAAAAAAAGTTTATTTCACAAAATCTCTTTTAATGAGCCTAACATGACCTCTTTCTTCTTTAGAACCCTATCACATGGTGTACCTTTCCTGGTCAGGAATCACATCTTAAAATTATTATGGATTATATGGGTATTTGTATATATTTTTTCTTATTTCTCTACTAATATAAAGTCTATTTTTCATATTAAACTCAACTTTCTCTTTCTCTTACACTTCTTGGTTTCTATAGCTTTTCTCCCAATATAGACGCTGCCTAGAATATACTTTCAATAAATAAATATTTATGGCACTGATTTGCTCAGAAATTATAGTATGCTGCTACCATTGGTGTGATGCTTTTACCCAGAAGCTTCTTTAAAAAGAGAGAGAAAGCTTAGTTGCTTATCAATTATTTTCTTGGCTCATGATTCTCCATATACTACTTTCTGAGTAGCTTTGGTAGGTCCCAATACATGAACTTGGTACTACTTTTAAAATTAGTTCCCTGAATGATCATAATATGCCAATATTAAAGTCCATTTATAATGAGTTTTCACTTAAAAGTTTGCCTTCATTAACCATGAACAAGGGAGGACT
Organism: Pteropus vampyrus; assembly: GCF_000151845.1. Classification (NCBI taxonomy): domain Eukaryota; kingdom Metazoa; phylum Chordata; class Mammalia; order Chiroptera; family Pteropodidae; genus Pteropus; species Pteropus vampyrus. The sequence goes on from NW_011889041.1 coordinate 1,891,958, forward strand.
AGCTGATCACTAGTTGATAACAGAAGGCAAGAAGGGAGAGTCAATGTAACTCCAGCTCTAACGCAGACGTTATTGAAACAGATTTCTAAGCAGAAGTGCCAAAAAGCTAAAAATCTATTTCTTTCTCTCTCACTCCCTCATTTTGTTTATCCTCTCTTTTTCTTTAAGAATCTGATAATATGTATCTCCTGTCTTTTTTGTTCAGGATTGACAGATAAAAAAAGTGGCTCAAGATATATGAGAACATTTGTGGCTTGTGATGCAGAAGGATTTTAAAAATAATATATAGATATAGTCTTTAGAAATAACCTTAGCTATTCCCCTGTTATTGTATGGGCCAAAGGTTAAATTGACTTTCAAATGGGAAAAGAAAATATTAGTTTAAAAACACCTTTGACATTTTATTCTGCACTTATAATAAACTGGTTTTTGCTTTAATATCTATCACACCCTCATATGGAAAAAGTTACTTTCTCTCTCAAATCAATACTTATACTTGGAAAAATTTAAACCTAGACCTTATAAGATGATATACTGTCAATCTGTTGGTAATATGATGATTAAAAACATTCAAACTGCATAGACGAAATTGAATCTCTTATTAAACATACACTCTCTGAAATGTCAACCAATAATACATTTTATGATAACAGGAGGTAATTATGCATGGTATCTTGTATGTTACTGAGCATCTTGAAAAGATCTGTACTGAATATATCAATTTTATTTAAAGCATTTTCAAATTTATTTAATTTTTATAACATTAAAACAAAGTATAGATGTTATGCTAAGTGAAATTAGCCAGACAAAAAAGGATATTGATCATATGGTTCCACTTATATCAAGTACTTAGTTAAATTTATTAAAATGCAAAGTAGAATGGTAGTTGCCAGAAACTGAGAAAAAGGGAGAATGGGGTATTATTTTTTAAGGGGATCAGTTTCAATTTTACAAAATGAAAAAGTTCTGGAGATTGCCTTACAATGTTAATGTACTAATGCCATTGAACTATATGCTTAAAAGTAGTTAAAAGGGTGCATTTTAAGTTATGTGTATTTTGTCACAATTTAAAATTTCAATTAAAAAGGGGGCTATAAAATAGAAAATAAAATTTTGAATCATAATGATATCTCTCAATAGAGAATAGAAATAAAAACTTAAACACAGAATAAAAATTCCAGGGAGAAATCATAATCACTCATTTTATGCATTTTTTAAATTCACAAACAGCTAAAATAGTCAAAGAAAACACAATTATTAAAAAATACTGTAGTTCCACAATATTAATGGCAGTGTTAAAGATAGTAACCATATGATTTTTATATGCAATTTTGTTTGTAAAATCAAAGTATTATTTATAGTAGGTTATGATATTATAATTTATATAGCTTAATGAAAGGTTGTTCATGTCTCGTTTTTTTAATTTAATTTACAAATATATGTATATAAGTATATAAGATAATTCCTTGATTTATTATACATATTATACATATATATTATTTATTATACATATATAAAATGATATCATTTATTATACATATATAAAATGATAAACATGGCAGGAAACAAACTTTAGAAAAATGCTGTAGTTCCACCTTTTGCCACAAAGGGTCAGTGAAAGCCTTTGAAACTGCTTACCCTGCCATTTAAGGGAAGAGCTAAGCATTAAATTAATTGTAATATTCTTTATAACGTAGAAATGAATAGATTTGTTTCAAATAGGATTTTCTAAGCCAAAAAAGGTTTTTTAGAAAAACAAAATGGCCAACATCTCAGTTAAATACAACAAAAAGGGTTAAAAGAAACAATTTTTCTAAATAAAAAACTACAAATAAAGTAATTGTATACACATAGAAAATAGACTATAATTAACTCCTGTAAGGAAAGCAGATAGAAATGGAGTCATCCAGAATTATTGCAGAATGTAGATTTAAGAAGCAGGAAAATTGACTAGTAGTTCTAAAAGAGTATTACAAACTCTCCATGAAATCTTAAAGTGTTTTTCCCTTTTTCTCACCTTCTTTGCACCTCATCACTCTGGCATTGGTTTTCCTTCTTAGTGTTAGTTTTGCCTCCTTCTCTTTCTGGGCCAATATGCCAATAAACTGAGTTCAGTCTCCCATTCTCCTCTTCTCCACCTTGGCAAGGTTGTCTATAAATCTCTCTGTACTCAGAACAGCAGGCAAATGTGTCACTTCTTATTTTTTTATAAGTCTGACAGATGGGACACTGCCAAGAACCACATCTGTGATGTGAAATGTGCCACCCAAAGATTATCTAAGATTAATAGAAAGCAAAAATTTTTAAAAAGTTACTATATGTGCGCACACAACAATGTGTCTAAAATATCTTTCCACTTTGTTTCTTCTTTAGAGAGGAAAAATACAGAGGAAAGTAGGAAACTAGCGTTGACTTTTCACCTATTTTTGAGTGGCATGATTCTTCTCAGGGAAGGACTCAACCTCCTTGGCACCAAGGGTTCTACATAGGAAGGAGCTGCCAAAGACCAAAACAGCGCTGTTATTAATAGGTATTCCTAGGCTTTTAAGGCTGGCCTGTGGAGAAGGTTAAGGGTGTGGAAGACTCCAAGGTCTCAGCATCTGCAATTCTACTAATGGCTACATCTTGTAGTTCTGATTTCACTTCAATAAAATTTGTTTATAGGGAAAATACTAACTTCCTGGTTACACATGCCTTTTTACTCTTTACAGGTAAGCCACTACACGTACTTGTCCCCAGAGTAGCCTCTCAGAATTGCATCTGGATCTTTACCCTGTTCTCAGAGCTGTTCGGAGACCTATGGTCAGTCCTCATTATTGTTGCCTTTGCGCTAATTAACACACCCACAAGCAACTTCTGTTTATCTTACTGCTTGCAATGAACTTATTTTTTTGTTGTTGTTTTTTAAAGAAATGCTGTTTTCTTTTTCACCCCGTATATATCTTCAATCCTTCTGTCTTTTACTTCCCCTGTTCTTGTGCTTTATTATTTATTCTCACAACTTCAACTCTCTTCTCTAGGAGACTAATTTCCAAATTATAACTCTATTCCATGGTTCTCTATTACCTTCCATATCAATATTTCTAAATATTTTTTTTTCCATCTTCTAGATGTTCCATCTTTACTTCACACTCAACACATAGATTGTAAAATGGGTATATACCATGTTAAACCATTTGGACATTGTCCTGCAGATTACAAAAAATCAGTGAAGGATTTTAAGCAAAGGAGTGACAGATTTTATTTCTATTTTCAAAGATGACTTGAGTGGAATGTGGATATTATATGTACTCTTAAATTGAAAGGAGAGGGACAAATTTTGAAAGAGTTTTCTAATTTCAAGGAAATAAGGTAGTGACAAAATAAAATAAAAATTTGAATGAATTCAAGCAATACAATGAGGTTAAAATATGAGGCTTTGGTGAGAGATTAGATACAAGGATGCAGGAATGGGAAGAATGAGAGTAATTACCAAGTACACTACTTGGCATTTGAGGGAAAACACTATGTTGCTCACTGACCTATGGAATAAGGAGAACGAGGTAGCTTCATTTGGAAGTAAGGTAGAAGATGGATAATTCTGTATTGTATACATGAGTTTCAAATGCTCGTGATTTACCCCACTGTCAATATCAGTTTGTCATCTGGATTTATGGGTCTATATTTCAGGAGACATATTTCAGTTACAGGTAAATATTTGGGGTTCATCAGAACAGAGATAGAGATTAAGCAGGAACTTGAGTGGTTTTAAAAAGGCAACATCTGGAGCTCAAAGTCTACCAACTAAGTAAACAATCCTGGTTTTCAGCTGAAACTCCAAAGGGTAAACTCTAGTAGGGATAAACCTGAAGGAGATAAGCTCTCCTAAAGAATGAAGCCCAGCTCCAAAAGCCTTCATAGACTGACTGGATAGAGGTTTTCTGTCCCAACAGATTTCCAAAGCAAAGGCAAATTCTCTGAGAAAGAAGATAACTATCTAGAACACCAAATAATTTCTATAAATACTCATCAGGCATACAAGATGGCAATAGCACATGACAAAAATTCACACACACATACACACACACACACACACACACACACACACACACAAAATGAAGCTTTTAAAAACTTTTAAATAATTAGATCGATAAGTTTACTTATATAATATTATGTAAAATGTTAACAAATAATTGAAAAAATATTCAAAGAGAAATTGTAAAACTTAAAAATTGTAAAATTAAAACTATGTTCATGAAATGCAACAGATGGATTTAATAGTAGATAGACAGAGCCATCTAGTAAAACTATCCAAACTAGTAGAAAAATATTCAAACTAAAATAGAGAAAAAAAGTTAAAAAATGCAGAACAGAATATAAATTATACATGGTGCAAATTCTAAATTATGTAATTAAATTCTCAATATGTGAGAAGAATAGAATGAAGAAGAAACAATATTTTAAAATACATTAGCCAAGAAGAGATACTATCCAATAATTAAAAAAAAAAAAAACTAATTAAAGGCATCTATCCACAGATTTCGGAAGTGCTACCTCTATCAATCAGGGTAAATATAAGAGAAATAGTTATATTACAGTAAAATGGTTGAAAACCAGTGAAAAAGAGAAAAATCCTAATTCGGGGAAAAATGCATCACTTTTAAGGAATCATAATGGAATTGTCAGCTAAATTTTCAAAAAAAAAGAAAAGTAAAAGGACTATAAAATAGCATCTTCCATGATGAAGGAAAGTAATAACAATCTAGAATTGTTTATTCAATGAAAATATACTTGATAAATGAAAGTGAATTAAAGATATTTTCAGACAAACAAAAGCTGAAAGAATTTGTCAACAACATTCCCAAACAAGGGAAAAACTAAGGGGAATTAAACAAACAAACAAAACGGTCAGTTGAAAATATGAAAATGTAGAAAGTAATGAAGAATAATGGCAAAGATAAACATGAAAAAAATATTAATTATATTTGACTGTATAGGCTAATAATAAATAACATCTGTGATGTGAAATGTGCCACCCAAAGATTATCTAAGATTAATAGAAAGCAAAAATTTTTAAAAAGTTACTATATGTGCGCACACAACAATGTGTCTAAAATATCTTTCCACTTTGTTTCTTCTTTAGAGAGGAAAAATACAGAGGAAAGTAGGAAACTAGCGTTGACTTTTCACCTATTTTTGAGTGGCATGATTCTTCTCAGGGAAGGACTCAACCTCCTTGGCACCAAGGGTTCTACATAGGAAGGAGCTGCCAAAGACCAAAACAGCGCTGTTATTAATAGGTATTCCTAGGCTTTTAAGGCTGGCCTGTGGAGAAGGTTAAGGGTGTGGAAGACTCCAAGGTCTCAGCATCTGCAATTCTACTAATGGCTACATCTTGTAGTTCTGATTTCACTTCAATAAAATTTGTTTATAGGGAAAATACTAACTTCCTGGTTACACATGCCTTTTTACTCTTTACAGGTAAGCCACTACACGTACTTGTCCCCAGAGTAGCCTCTCAGAATTGCATCTGGATCTTTACCCTGTTCTCAGAGCTGTTCGGAGACCTATGGTCAGTCTTCATTATTGTTGCCTTTGCGCTAATTAACACACCCACAAGCAACTTCTGTTTATCTTACTGCTTGCAATGAACTTATTTTTTTGTTGTTGTTTTTTAAAGAAATGCTGTTTTCTTTTTCACCCCGTATATATCTTCAATCCTTTTGTCTTTTACTTCCCCTGTTCTTGTGCTTTATTATTTATTCTCACAACTTCAACTCTCTTCTCTAGGAGACTAATTTCCAAATTATAACTCTATTCCATGGTTCTCTATTACCTTCCATATCAATATTTCTAAATATTTTTTTTCCATCTTCTAGATGTTCCATCTTTACTTCACACTCAACTCATAGATTGTAAAATGGGTATATACCATGCTAAACCATTTGGACATTGTCCTGCAGATTATAAAAAATCAGTGAAGGATTTTAAGCAAAAGAGTGACAGATTTTATTTCTATTTTCAAAGATGACTTGAGTGGAATGTGGATATTATATGTACTCTTAAATTGAAAGAAGCGGGACAAATTTTGAAAGAGTTTTCTAATTTCAAGGAAATAAGGTAGTGACAAAATAAAATAAAAATTTGAATGAATTCAAGCAATACAATGAGGTTAAAATATGAGGCTTTGGTGAGAGATTAGATACAAGGATGCAGGAATGGGAAGAATGAGAGTAATTACCAAGTACACTACTTGGCATTTGAGGGAAAACACTATGTTGCTCACTGACCTATGGAATAAGGAGAACGAGGTAGCTTCATTTGGAAGTAAGGTAGAAGATGGATAATTCTGTATTGTATACATGAGTTTCAAATGCTTGTGATTTACCCCACTGTCAATATCAGTTTGTCATCTGGATTTATGGGTCTATATTTCAGGAGACATATTTCAGTTACAGGTAAATATTTGGGGTTCATCAGAACAGAGATAGAGATTAAGCAGGAACTTGAGTGGTTTTAAAAAGGCAACATCTGGAGCTCAAAGTCTACCAACTAAGTAAACAATCCTGGTTTTCAGCTGAAACTCCAAAGGGTAAACTCTAGTAGGGATAAACCTGAAGGAGATAAGCTCTCCTAAAGAATGAAGCCCAGCTCCAAAAGCCTTCATAGACTGACTGGATAGAGGTTTTCTGTCCCAACAGATTTCCAAAGCAAAGGCAAATTCTCTGAGAAAGAAGATAACTATCTAGAACACCAAATAATTTCTATAAATACTCATCAGGCATACAAGATGGCAATAGCACATGACAAAAATTCACACACACATACACACACACACACACACACACACACACACACACAAAATGAAGCTTTTAAAAACTTTTAAATAATTAGATCGATAAGTTTACTTATATAATATTATGTAAAATGTTAACAAATAATTGAAAAAATATTCAAAGAGAAATTGTAAAACTTAAAAATTGTAAAATTAAAACTATGTTCATGAAATGCAACAGATGGATTTAACAGTAGATAGACAGAGCCATCTAGTAAAACTATCCAAACTAGTAGAAAAATATTCAAACTAAAATAGAGAAAAAAAGTTAAAAAATGCAGAACAGAATATAAATTATACATGGTGCAAATTCTAAATTATGTAATTAAATTCTCAATATGTGAGAAGAATAGAATGAAGAAGAAACAATATTTTAAAATACATTAGCCAAGAAGAGATACTATCCAATAATTAAAAAAAAAAAAAAACTAATTAAAGGCATCTATCCACAGATTTCGGAAGTGCTACCTCTATCAATCAGGGTAAATATAAGAGAAATAGTTATATTACAGTAAAATGGTTGAAAACCAGTGAAAAAGAGAAAAATCCTAATTCGGGGAAAAATGCATCACTTTTAAGGAATCATAATGGAATTGTCAGCTAAATTTTCAAAAAAAAAGAAAAGTAAAAGGACTATAAAATAGCATCTTCCATGATGAAGGAAAGTAATAACAATCTAGAATTGTTTATTCAATGAAAATATACTTGATAAATGAAAGTGAATTAAAGATATTTTCAGACAAACAAAAGCTGAAAGAATTTGTCAACAACATCCCCAAACAAGGGAAAAACTAAGGGGAATTAAACAAACAAACAAAACGGTCAGTTGAAAATACGAAAATGTAGAAAGTAATGAAGAATAATGGCAATGATAAACATGAAAAAAATATTAATTATATTTGACTGTATAGGCTAATAATAAATATCATTATCATGTTTATTAATATTTAATTAATAAGAGCAGAAAAAGAGGCAGGGGTAAGTGGACCTAAATAATGTTCCAAGTTTACTGCACTGTTCAGGAAGTGTTAAAAATACGAATTTATGTTAAAATGTATTATCGATGACACATTTTGTCATCTATCGGGAAATCTCTGAAACAATATTAAGCGACCATATAACCAGTAAGCTAAAAATAAGAAAAATCATAATTTTTTTTAAACATAAAAGGCAAAAAAACATATTGAACAAGTGAGAAAAAGAGAAAACAAATAGTAAGATGATAATTTTAAGCCAAATAGACCAGTAATTACATTAACTGTAAAGGGACCTAAAACTCTAATTAAAAGACAAAGATTATCAGAGAGAATAAAAAGAAAACTTAACCATATGCTGCTTACAAGAAACACACCTTTAATAAAATGAAGCAATAAAATTCAAAG
>NW_011889041.1:1900203-1902536 GCF_000151845.1 Pteropus vampyrus
TGGCAAAGATAAACATGAAAAAAATATTAATTATATTTGACTGTATAGGCTAATAATAAATATCATTATCATGTTTATTAATATTTAATTAATAAGAGCAGAAAAAGAGGCAGGGGTAAGTGGACCTAAATAATGTTCCAAGTTTACTGCACTGTTCAGGGAGTGTTAAAAATACGAATTTATATTAAAATGTATTATCGATGACACATTTTGTCATCTATCGGGAAATCTCTGAAACAATATTAAGCGACCATATAACCAGTAAGCTAAAAATAAGAAAAATCATAATTTTTTTAAACATAAAAGGCAAAAAAACATATTGAACAAGTGAGAAAAAGAGAAAACAAATAGTAAGATGATAATTTTAAGCCAAATAGACCAGTAATTACATTAACTGTAAAGGGACCTAAAACTCTAATTAAAAGACAAAGATTATCAGAGAGAATAAAAAGAAAACTTAACCATATGCTGCTTACAAGAAACACACCTTTAATAAAATGAAGCAATAAAATTCAAAGCACGAGGGTGGAGAATATCTTCCTTAAAATACTAATTTAAAAAGTGATGGTATAGCTAAATTAATTTTGGATAAGGCAGATTTTAAGGAAAGATGTATTACTAGAGATAAAGAGAAAAATGTTACAATGATAAAAAGATCAATCCATCAGAAAGATATAACGATTCCAATATCATAGCTTCAAAAAGTTATGAAGAAAAATATGATACAAAGTGGGACTCATACTTATTCTAAGTTTCTAATAGAATAAACAGACAACAAAATTCATTTCCTATTCATGTAAATAATAAATTTTACCTAATATTATCTGTAAATCATAATCTCATTCTACATCTATCTGAAACATTGTACCTCAAAATGAAGAACACACATTATTTTCGAGTGTAATAGTTGGATCAAAATTTACCATATTTGAAGATCTATAAAGTCTGAACAATCTTTAAAGTTGGAAATCATGAAAGATATCTTATTTAAACTTAGTAGAATTAAGATAAAATTCGTCAAAAAATTGGAAATGTTTGAATCTTAGGTAATGCACTTCTAAATAACACATGAAACATCGACACATTGCAATACAAAATAAAATACATTGAACTAAATAACAGTTAAAATACAAACTATCAAAATCCATGGACTGAAGCTAAAGTTATGCTCAAAAGGATATTAATAGCTTTGAATGAATACATTAGAAAATGAATGCTGAAAATCAGTGTTGTAAGTATCTAAAAAGTTTTTTAAAATAACAGAAAATTAAAACCACAAAAAGTTTTAAAAAATAAAAATAAAAATAAAGAATTGTGGAATAAATATGAAAGAACTAGGGCCCAAAAGCTGAAAGTTGGTTCTTTATGAAAACTAGTAAATTTTTAAATTCATAGCAAGAGAAATAAAAAATGATGAGATATCACAAATATTAAAATCAGAAATTAAAAAATGGAAATTCATTACACATCTCATGAGCATTTATAAGAAGAATTTGTTATTAAATTAAAAAATAAATATAGTACATAATTTCCTTACAAATATAGCTTATTCACAACTGATATAAAGAAAAATAAAAATTGGAGATGCCTTATATATTCTAAAAATAGAATCTATAATTAGAAAAATAAAAAAACTTTCCACAATGAAAATCCAAGTCTATATGGCTTCACTGATGAATCTGTCAAAACATTAAAGGAAGAAATTAAATCTTTCAAAATATGCTACAGAAGTAAAGCAAGGCGCATGTGTCCCAATCTTTTATGATGCCAGGAAAAACCCTTGGTATCAAAGACCTGAAAAAGATATATCAGGAGAGAAAGTCATGAGCTTATAAACTTTTTTGAAAATAAATGCTAAAATCTTGAACAAAATATCAGCAAAACAAATATAGTGATATGTATCAGAATAAACCGTCACTACCAATTAGAGGCCTATTTCAGAAATATAAATTCTTTTCAACATACAAAAATCACTCAATGTAGTTCACAATATTAACAGAAAAAAATGCACAAAATTTATATGAATTCGTAATGCAGGAAAATGATATAATTCAGTATCTAATAATAAATAAATTCTTAGCACATTAGGAATAGGACTCTTCTTTAATCTGAAAGATATGAAAAATATAACAAAAAGTTTACTAATTTTCAATTTTCTCCCCCAAAGATCAGGAATGAGTAAATGATTTCTCCCAAAGCTCCTTTCTATTCAACATTCTGCTGAAGCCAATGCAATAAAGTAATAAAAATAAATAAAAGTCATGAAGGTTAGAAAAGATGCAATAGATCTATCACTATTCACAGAAGGCATAATTTTGTAAGTAAAAGTGTGG
>NW_011889041.1:1903761-1914590 GCF_000151845.1 Pteropus vampyrus
AAAATAAATAAAAAATGTGACAAATAAAATAACTCTAAAATTAAGATATATCAAAAGTATTAGAATACATGCCACAGACTGAGAGAAGATATTTTCAATGTATATATTTGAAAAAGGTCAATTTGCATAATTATCTCTTATAGTAATGGGCTTTGTTGTTGCTATTTTCTTGCTATTGCTATTAATATGCATTTCATCGAAGAATCACATGTACAAAAGTGTATGAATCAGAAGTATATCACTAGACAAAGTATACAGACCCTTGTAACTAGAGCAAGAAATAGAATATAATAAGAACACCAGAAGCTCTCATATTTTTTTCTCCACCAACATGTACCCTGCAACCAAAAGGAAACTTGTATCGTGATTTTTAACACCATAGACTAATTTTTACCTATTCTTTATTTAGGTAGAATTGAAAGGCATGGTATTTTGTTTCTGACTTCTTTCACTTACCATTATGTTTGCAAGATCATCCATATTGTATGTGTAGCTATAGTTCTATCATTTTCCTTGTTGTATAGTATTTTAATGTGTACATAGTTTGTCATTTATCTACTATCGATGGACATTTTAGTTGGTTCTATTTCAGGACTATTGTAAATAAAGCTGCTATTAACATTCTTGTATATGCCTTTTTGGCAGACATATGTATAGATTTCTATTAGTTATATACCTAAGAGTGAAATTGCTATCATATCATAGAATATACATATGACCACCATTTCTACATAATTGTCAGAGTTTTCCAAAATGCTGTTGCAGTATCAGTTTTTACTCTCACTAACAAATGCGAGTATCCCAGTTGCTCTGTACTTTTACTAACACTGGGTACTGTCTTTTTTCATGTTTGATTCAAGTGTAATACATTTTTTATGTTTATTGGCTATTTGGAAATGAAAGCGAATATTCCTCTTTAGGACTTTCGTTATCTTAGAGAATTATTAAAATTTTATGAGCTAAATTGATGGCTACTGTAGATATGATTTCCTTTATGATTAAGATGATAGTTCCGTGACATAAATCTAGATTTGTTTTAAAACAAGTATCCTTCAAAGTGTTCTAGCCATTTCTCTCCATTCTTTCTACAGCAGTTTTCCAACTTCTATATTTTTACTAATATAGTTTATATTTACTGAAATTGTGTCACTTTAAATATACATATATATTATTTAGAAAAAATATATATTTTTCCTAAAGTTAGAGCCTTTATTCTGAATATAGTAAATGTCCAGTAAATGGTTGTTTGATTGTATGAGGTTTGCTTGATGAACATAAGTGAATCTGCTACTTATTACTACATGCTTAACTTGATTCAGTTATTGCAACTATATTCAGAAGTAACACGTGAAATATGATTTAAAATTACTTAGTAAAGTTAAGCTTGTAGTAATGAGTAACAGATTCACTTATGCTCATTAAAAATAAATTATTCTAAAATAGAAATCAGTATGGTTTGTAGCAGAAATTTGACTTTTCATAATTATAATGTATGCCAAGGCAGAAAGGTTGCCTTCAGTCTCTAGCTTAGGTGCAAACACATTTAATGTGGTCCATTCTATCATCTAAAAGGTCGTTCTGTTGTTTTTAGTCTCCATCTAAGACACTCTCAGACACTACTTCAGGGATTTATGTGAGCAAAATGATCTAAAGTGCCAAAATAGAAGCAGATACTATGATTTACCTATAGTAAAGAATTTCATTTTCTCTAGGAGCAATAGTCATGATAAATTCTCTAATGGAAAAGACAAAATCACAATTATGAAAATTTCATGCAATCGGGCAATCACTCGGCAACCATCTATTGGATCTACTACATTCAAGAAAAGTGAAGTACATTTCATAGAGCCACCTGGGAGATAAAGATGAAATTTTGAAAATTAATAAAGCTGTTGTTAAAAAATGGGTTATTATACAATATTATCAAACTTCATTTGAATTTCATAATCTTGGAAAAGATTAATGTTAATAATATTTGGGGAAGGGGCAAATAGTCTGTCCTTCCACTTTTCTTGGATCATAAAACATTCAATTTTCCAAATAACTGTTGAGTCTGGAGTATTATAAAAATATTGTTTTCTGAAAGAATATAATAAAAAGAAGAGAACTTAGTTTTTAAATAATCAAATAGTTTATATTATAATTATTCTCTTCAAACAAAAATGGATTCTATAGGGGTAAATATTATACATTTTGGAGTTTAAAAACCTAATTAAAATTCCAACTTCAATATCATTTAAACTTGAGCAAGTTACCTAACCTCTCTGTGCATCAGTTTTGACATGTATACGATTGAGATACCTGCAATATTATTGTAATGGCTGTGTGTAGTAAGAGATGAGCTCTAGAGTAATCAGGGGGATCACTTTATAAATTATATAAATGTCTAACCATTGTACTAGATACCTGAAACTAATATAAAATAATTTTTAAAATGCAAAAAAATAAAATAAAATTAAGATACCTATACCTATTTCCTAGAATTGTTTTAATGAACAAAAAAGCACCTGGTACAGAGCTTGCCACATGAATATACAATAGAGTTCCACTAAAAAATATATTTTCAACAGAGTGAAACGTAATAGAATTCTCCACAAGTTACCTTTGTCATCTGAAAACAAAGGCTTTTAGCACTGGCTATTTTTAAAATTTCACTTAGCTTCTGATCTTTATTCAATAGTTAAAATTTTACTTCAATCGGTGATCGATAAACATTTCATAGTTTTAGGGCTCGCACTGAGTAAAGTAACATCTTTCTAGACAGCATGTCAGAGAAAGTGAGAGTTTTTAAAATTTCAACTCAATGGAAGGAGAGAAAACAAAACAAAAAAAAATGAATGTCCACCTGGCTCTTCTGGGCAACAAGCGCAATGGCATAAATGGCCGCAGCTGTTCAAAATTCACATCTCATGGATTGTCAGAACTCCCAAGGAAATAGAAATTGTGTGGTGCATTTTAACAAGTGAATATGTAAAGATTGTATTAATTAATTGTCCATTTGACTAAGTAATATTCATACCCCAGTGAATGGGTATGAAAGTGAATTACATGCAAATGAATGTAAATAGTTGCACATTGACAAAGAGAAGATGCTTTTTGAAGCAACTATTAGTATTGTTAAGTTTTAATTACATGCTGAAGCCAAATGTTTCTGTTAGAATAAATCTTGGAAATAAAAAAAAAAGGAAATAATTTGATATACAAAATTATGTTTAGAAAAATGGGTTAGGACACATCTGTTCTGTGGAAGACGGTGGACAATTAAAAGAGATGGAGAAATTAATCACAGCAGGAAGAGCAAGGTGGAGGTGAGGAGATTATAAATTTCAGTTTGGACATATTATATTTGAGGTGCCTAAGGAATATACATCAGGAAATGTGCTGTGCTGTACTTAAATTTAGAGAAACAAAAATAAAATACATGATTGAAGATACTTGCCTAGGATGATAGCATTTATTAAAGGGAAGGCTTGTCAAAATAGCCCATGTTGGCTTGTCTTTAATTTGTCATTTCACAACCTCATAATCTGGGAAGATTTGACAATCTTTTTTCCTTTAATGGCTGAGTTAATTGCTTTTTCTTCTTTTTCTTTTATATTTTTTGGTCATATAATACTTTATAATAACTGAACCTGCCATATTAAAGAGTCATACATTTCTAATTTGAAAAGACACAAAATAGACATTTGTTTTTACAAATCATTGCTTCCTTTCCTTAAAAATAATTGTTAAGTACCATAGTTTAAATTAGAAATCAACAACCCTGAAACTTTGATTGTTAAAGTGGATGTTCCTTTTTAATTCTTTTCACTGCGAAAACAAAGAGAATGATCCACTGTACAATTTTATATATTTTATTATTGCTTCTCTTCTTAAAAGAGAGTATTCTCTCTACACATTTAATTTTGTTCCAGTAACAAAAAAAAATAATGACTAGTAAAATTTTTGCTAGTCAAAATTTAAAAAAAAATCAATAGAACGTCTAAATCTATGTCTATTATGAAAAAATAAAGAATTGTTATTTATAAATATTATGCATTTTTGCTTACTTACTGAAATGTGTATAGATAACCAGTATAAGTAGAATATTTATTGGACCATGTTTTTCAGGAAAAAAAAACAACAACATCTGTGTTTTCTCTTGGTTCTTACTTATACCACATCTCTGAAAGACACTCCATTCTGGAAGTAGCATGGGAAAGAGCCTATGGGCACAGAGGTTCCGGAGTTATGGAAAGTAACAATTACCTGGGCTAATCATAGAAAATATTAAATTACCTAATCTTCTTAACTGACTCACAGCCCTCAATAAAAGATTTTGTACGGAGGTGAAGTGAATTCTGTCATTCCAGGAATACATGCTAGAGTTGGGGTAAAGGGTGTGTGGTTGGTTCTGAAGTAGGGAAAGCACAGTGGATGGGCCTTTGTCTTGTTGGCTAGAAATGAACTATAAAGGAAGTCTTCAAAGTGTTTCTTTGGGTAATGACACTCAGATGACTGAGGCACATTTGAGTTTTTGCCTGAATTCTTCTTCATAAATTCATTTTTTCAACACATATTTATTAAAGATAATATTTTAGTTTGCAAAAATAACTTACGTATGTTTTAACATATGATTGTTTAGCTTGAGCAAAACACAAAATTATGTACTTTGTTTTGGATTTTTAAAATCCGTTTCCAAGTATACGTGTATCCATTCATATTAAGCGTAAATTTATATAGTAACTAATATATGCCATTATGCTATGCATTGCTTTGCTAAGTTATGGTAACAATGTTCTGATTTTATTTCTTTGATATTCTCCCCAACATCTTGGGATACATATTCAGAAAAAATAATATGTTTTCTCTCATTCACTTTTATTTAAAATCATGCATAAACTCATCTTTTTTTAAATTTTATTATATATTTTGGAAAAATTCTTGAAGTTTCTGGATCAGGGGATTACTGTAGCTGGTCTATGAACTGTACTTTGAGTAATGTGACTCTAAGAATACTATTATCTCAAGCTTTTTCTTATTGTTATTTTTATTATTATAACATTACTAGAGATATTGCAAATACCACATATAAAAACCATTTAATAAGCTTATGGTCATTGGTCAAATCTTAGTAGTTTATTATATCTAGACTCTACTGCAGAATTTTAAATGGAATGGGGAGAACTTGAAAGTCATTTTAGAAAAAAGAAAGTCATTTTAGAAATAAGAAACACTGAATTGTTTAATCTAAAAAGGTTTAAGAATATAAGAGAACTTATTGTCTTAGAAAGTTGTTTCCACTTGAGACAGCAAGTTGAATGAGACCTTGGCAAAAAAATGGAATGTAGATGAGATCTCAGAGACTATCTTAATGCTATAAAAGATTGGGACATATTATTGGAAAAAATTCGTTTCACTTATAATGTCTATCAACATTATAACTAGTAGTTTACTTTAGAAACCATGTGGTTCCTATGAGAAAAAATGGATGTAATGAATATTATGGCCATGACTTCTCAACAGTCACAGACTATTATATGCAGAAAGTCTTATATTTCAATATACATTTCAAGTTAAAGATGTTATGAAACAGCATCACAAACTGAATTCATGTGCTCAGGGTGGCCAAACCCTACAATGTAATGTTATGTATTCAATTTTTACATTTTTATTTTTGCTTATTAAACTCTCTTATTTCCAAATTGGAAGTAAAAATTCTTTGTTCTCCAGGTTTTTACTTCCTTCTTCAAACTTTTACATACAAATTTCAAACCTTTACTCTGTCCTCATTCTGCTTGACTTATTTTCCCCTAGTCCTATCGTTATTCATGTTATGATATGAGTCCACGTGCTCTTTCCGCTGTGCTTCTGTTATTCATCACTGTCCTAGTAATCTTCTTACTACTTCAAGCATGACTTCTGCTTTTGTTCTGAGTCTTAACTCACTCCTCCCTCACTATCTGTTTTCACTACAGTGCCGTAGGTCCAAACAAGCTAATCTACTGCATCATCTTTCAGATTCTAACCAGTGCCTAAATAATCTCCTGTCTTTCAACTGTCAAGTTACTATTTATTTGGCTAAATAATAATTGTTATGCCCATCTTTATATGTCTTATCTGAACTCTCTGTCCCAGGATGTTGATAATTCATTATATAGATTTTTCTACATTTCTAAATCTCAATTCATTTTTAGTTTAATTCCATTTATCTTTCCTTTTCCTCCTTTCCTTGTTCACAATAGAAATTGACTATTCATTCTTAATTATCCTCATTCTCCCCACCAAGTGTAACCAAGAGTATCTACTTTGAATCAAGTAGATTCACTATAGGAAAACTAGAGATGCATATGATGCAGTACCTGTCCTCAGAACAACATGGTTTTCATGAGAATAGAAAATAATTATAGGAACATACAAGGATGGTCAATAGTCAAATATTTAGTTCTGTGTGATTGACTAGGTATATCATACACTATAGTTTTCTACATTGTATCAAATTCCCTATTCAAACACATATCTTAAAACATTAATTATTTCCATGTTACAGAAAATTAAAATGAGTTTTTATGCATGTGTGCATGTTCGTGCATACACATATACACACACACATTGAAAAGATATGGAAGAGCAACTGGAGTCGGACAGAATTGGATTCCAATTCAGATTCCAATTTGTAACAGCTCTGTGACTCTGGTCAGCCTATTTCAATGGTCTAAAACTAATGGGGGCACTAATTTCTATCCCGTGGAATTAATGTAAAAATTACTTGAAATAACACATTTTGATATCTCCATGCTTAACTCTCAGTTAAAAATCAACAAATATTTGCTAACTGAGTTTGTGTCAATGACTTATTACTAATATATAACCTTGGCTAGTCAGTTAAACCGCTCTTAAACTCCATCTGTAACATCAGAATAAAAACAGTACTAACCTAGTAGAAAACTCTAAACTCTAAGAGAGAATATCCTAGTAATAATAAAAGCTTTGCATCTAATAGAAATACTCAATAAGCATCAATTATAATTATTATTAGATTATGCTGATTTCCCTTGTTTGACATCACTCATATTTTAAAAATTAAATTCTATCACTTTTATAAAATAGATGCATGAAATTTGCAATAGGAAAAGTTATGTTTTTAATGAAAAAAAAAAAGCTTCAGTAATCTCCACATCTTGTTTTCATGAGTTATTTGATATTACGAAAAATTTGGGGGGATTTGCTATCACTCCATAGCTCATTTAGCTCAGAAATTGAACAGAAGTACAGTGAATTCAGGTGTTCTTATACTCCTCTTATGTCATAAAGGTTTTTTTTCTTTTAGATTCCATTCTGAACAAATAGCACTTTAGAGCACTTTAATTCATTTTTCATTTAACATGGGTTTAATGAAGCAATTAAGACATAGAGGGAAAAAGAAAAAGGAGGAGAACAAGAAAGGAGAAAATTAAGAAAACAGAGAAGGCAGGAGGATCAGCACACTCTAAAGATATATGAACTGGAGACATTTGATAAGTACTGCTCTTGTAAATCTCCCAAGGATTCTACGACCCAGTGCCCCTGAACTTAAAACCATCTTGTTTACTCCTCCCATTATACATTGATGGTCAGTTAGGGAAGAAGCATAAAATAGCCAGCTTGTCTTTCTTTCAGTGCTAGGAGCAAATGAAAATACTTTGTCAATGATAAGCATATGAAGTAGGGCTTATTTTTAATATTTCAAGTCAATGATAAGCATATGAAGTAGGGCTTATTTTAAATATTTCAAGTACATAGTACATAGTACATTATACTTTGTCAATGATAAGCATATGAAGTAGGGCTTATTTTAAATATTTCAAGTACATAGACCCTTACATAAGGCAAAGACTGTCAGGCATTTAACAGGGGTTATATTTAAAATAAGTTATACTTAACAGAAATTACACTTTTAGTTTCTGTTGGTTAAGACAATGTTGCAATTTGATTATAGCGAAATGTTTAAATGTATTTTCAGTTTATTAATTACATCATCATTTTTCATACATCTAAAACATATAAGTATATGGAATTATAATACACTGTTGACATTACCAGGTACTTGAACATCGTTGAATGAATAAATGGGAGTGACTGAGTTGTGTTCACATTTTTATTATCTATGTCTTGCACATGTTCTAGAACATATTATAATAGAAACTTTCAAGAAGCATTTGATGAGTTATTTATTTTTGCCTACACAAACCATCTTTGCAACAACTCATATGGTTTTGGTCACCATTTGGTGAACGCTCTACCACTATTCTGGATTATGGTCAATAATTCAACTGATAGGAGTTTGGAAATGAGAATGAGAACATATTTTGTTAAAAATGTTTCAGGCTAAAAACATAACTATGAAGATAAAAGACCATATGCACCATTTGTAAAGTCAGGTTTCTGTCTGCATATTTGTATGATAAACACTTAGAGACAAACACTTAAGTGAATGTAGACCAATACACTATAAATAATTTTCACATCCTAATTTCTAACTTCCTTTTATCTACATTAATGTTTAGAAAATAAAATTATTTAGGAAAATAAAACATTTTAAATTGACTTTAAATTAAATCTAAAGAATATACATGAGATATCTCTAAATCTGAAAAGATACCTCATCCTCTAAATAGAGGATAAATACACATCTGAAAAAGTGTCAGCAACTCTCTAAAATGTGAGTTGCAGAAAATGCACCCTCTTGGAAAAATGCATGTTTAATTCTTAGCAGGTAGAGAGCTGGCTTATAGGTTTACTGTTATGAATGGAGATAAATATGAGTAATTTCCTCCTTATTGATAATGAACAAAATTATTCTAAAATGATCAATTAGGTAAAAGCAAATATATGATGTATGTGAATTAAGAGTGATTACATTTTATGCCAGGTGAACTATCCATTTTTCTTCAGCTTTCTTTATGATGGCCAGATTTTTAATTGAACCTATAGTTAATCTGAAATTTAGAGGGGTTGCACATCAGATAGAAATTTGAAAAATTATAGCATAAAAAGTATTCAAGTGATAAAAGATCAACAGGTAACAACCTTAGAATTGTTTAGAAACCTGAGTTAACAAAAGTAACAACATAATGACAAATAAATAGTCAAAAAAAATTTCCTCTGATCCCTATCAATTAAAAATAATTTTGCAAGTATAGTTTCTAAAAGTTAATTAAGATCAAAGAACACCAAAGAGAGGGACTGTATCCCATTTAATAGTATAAAAATTCCTTCAGGAAATTCCATAAGTGATGCTGTATTTTTAAAGGATAATGATAATTCAGAGAAGGCAGAAAGGAGAAATGAGCAAGGGCCTATTCACCAAAGCAACCAGATGGACTATTTTCACAAATTGACCAAATCTACTAATTGCTTGTCATCACATAGATACAGCTGAAAGAATTCCAATTGCTACTGGAGAGTTTAACAAAATATCAAATATTGTGTCAATAATTTAGGTAAATTAATTAGCAGTTCAGAAAAAAATGGGAAATTAGAAGAAAAAGTGTCATTAGAAAAAAAATACTTTATATACTGCTTCAGTAAAAATTCACTAAAATGACAATACAGATATATTGGCAAAGTAAGTAGATTCTACTATTTTTTTAAAGCAACATCTTACATGAACTCAAGTTACTACGAATGCATTTGGCAAATTCTTTAGCAACTAGTTCTTTTTTTTTATTGCAGTAAAAAAATATGTAAATCTATCCTCTTGACAAAATTTAATGTACAGCAGAGTATTGTTAACTCTATACCTATGGCTACACAGCAGATATCTAGAATTTTTTTCATATTCATGACAAAAACTCTATACCCACTGAACAGAAAATATCATTCTCCCCTACCCCCAGCCCTGGGAACCACCATTCTTCTTTTCGATTCTATGAGTTTACTTAAAAAACCTCATATAAGTGGAATAAAGCAATATTTGTTCTTCTGTGGTAGGATTATTTCATTTAGCATAATGTCCTCAAAGTTCACCCATGCTGTAGCATATAATTTATGTAAGGTTAAATAATATTCCATTAAGGTACATACCATGTTTTCTTTTTTTTTATTAAAAATTATTGGGGATGACATTAACAAAAATAAGTTTCAAGCGTATCATTCAACAGAAAGTCATACGCATATTGCATTGTGTGTTCACCACCTGGAATTAGATTTTCTTCCATCATCCAAAATTTGATGCTTTTTACCCCTGTCTACCTTTTCTTCATCCATTTATCTACCGAAACTTAAATTGTTTCTTGATTACTGAGAATAATGCTTAGAATATTGAGAATAATGCTATAATGAACATGGCAATCCAAATATCTCTTCTAGATCTTGTTTTCAATTCTATTGAATACCCAGAATTGGGTTTTTGGATAATATAATTCTACTTTTAATTTTATGGAGAACCTTCATACTATTTTCTATAGCACCTGCACCATTTTGCACTCCCACCAATGGTGCATAAGGGTGCCAATTAACCCACAACCTTGCTAACACTAGTTATTTTCTGCTTTATGTTTGTTTGCTTGTTTTGATGATGGTCATTTAAATAGGTTTTGATTTGCATTTTTATGATAATTAATGATGTTGAATATCTTTTCATGTATCTGTTGCCTGATCATATGACTTCTTTGGAAAAACATGTAAAGTCTTTTGCCCATTTTTTAATTGAATTCTAGTTTGTTTGCTACTGACTTATAGGAGTCTCTTATATTTTGGATTTTAACCCTTATCAGATACAGAATAGGCATACTGTAGGTTACCTTTATTAAAAAAAAAAAAAAGTTTTTTTTTGTTTTTTGTTTTTTTTTAGAATAAGATTTGCAACA
>NW_011889041.1:1915820-1916250 GCF_000151845.1 Pteropus vampyrus
TCTTTTGCCCATTTTTTAATTGAATTCTAGTTTGTTTGCTACTGACTTATAGGAGTCTCTTATATTTTGGATTTTAACCCTTATCAGATACAGAACAGGCATACTGTAGGTTACCTTTATTAAAAAAAAAAAAAAAGGTTTTTTTTTGTTTTTTGTTTTTTTTAGAATAAGATTTGCAACAAAGTTGAGAGGAGGGTACAGAGATTTCCCATATATGCCTGCCCTGCCACACACGTAGCCCCCACTCCTGCCCCATTATCAACATTATTCACCAGAATGGTAAAATTTTACCTAGGATGAACCTATATTGACACATCACAATCACCCGAAATTCATAGTTTACTTTAAGGTTCACTCTTGGCACATACATTCTATGGCTTTGGACAAAAGTATAATGACTTGTATCCATTATTATACAATCATACAGAGT
>NW_011889041.1:1918025-1920189 GCF_000151845.1 Pteropus vampyrus
CATGAGTATGATGTTAACTATGAAATTTTCAAATATAACCTCATTATGTTGAGGTAACTTTTTTTATTAATAATTTTTAAGTATTTTTATTACAAAAGAGAGTCAATATTAATAAATTATTTTCTGCAACAATTGAGATTATTTGATTTTTATTCTTTATTCAGTTAATGTGGTATTCACATTGATTTACATGTTGAAACATCCTTGCATTTCAGAGACAAATCTCAGTTACACTGTATGATTTTTTTAATGTGCTGTTAAATTTAAATTTCGTTTGTTAATGTTTTGTTGATAATTTTTACATCTATATTCATCAGAGATACTGGTCTATGGTTTTATTTCTTATAGCATCTTTGTCTTGGTTTAGTATCAGAGTAATGTTGGCCTCATAAAGTTTGGAAGTGTTCTATTCAATTTTTTGAAAGAGTTTGATAAAGGATTGGCATTGATTATTCTTTAAATGCTTCACAGAATTATCCAGTGAAGGCATCTGGTCCTGGATATTTCTTTGTTGGAAGGATTTGATTACTGATTTAATCTCCTTAGCTGTTACTGGTCTGTTCAAGTTTTCTATTTCTTCATTATTTGGTCTTTTAGGTATGTTTCTAGAAATTTACTATTTCTTCTAGGGTATCCTATTTTTGGTGGATATTTGCTCATAGTAGTCTCTTATCCTTTTTATTTCTGCCACAGCAATTGTAACGTCTCCTTTTTTATTTCTTATTTATTTGAGTTCTCTCTTTCTTTTCTTTGTCTAGAGAAAAGTTTGGCAATTTTATTGATATTTAAAAAAATACTCAGTTGTGTTGATTTTTTAAATTGTTTATGTATTCTGTATTTCATTTATTTCTGTCTAATATTTATTATTTCTTCCTTCTGGTAACTTTGAGATTAGTTTGTTCTTTTGTTCTAGCAACTTGAGGTATAAAGTTATGTTGTTTATTAAAGGTCTTTTTTCTTTTTTAATGTAGGTATTTAACACTATAAAATTCCCTCAGTACTGATTTTGCTTGATTCTATGGTTTTAGGTTTGCTGTGTTATAACTTTGATTTGTCTCAATCTATTTTCTAATTTTCCTTTTGACTCCTTTGACCTTTTGGTTGTTCTAGAGTATTTTGTTAATTTCTACATGGTTTTTTCAGTTTTCCTTTGGCTGTTGATTTCTAGTTTTATTCCATCATGGTATGACTTCAATCTTTAAAAAAATTTTAAAGACTTTTTTTTATCTAACATGTAATCTCTCCTGGAGAATGTTCCATGTGTGCTTGGAAAGAATATGTATTCCCTTACTGTTGAGAGAATTGTTCTGTTATATATGTTAGGTTCATTTGATCTACATTGTTGTTCAAATCTTGTGTTTCATTATTAATCTTCTGTATGGATGTTCTATCCATTATTGAAATTCAGATATTGAAATATCTTACTATTATTATATTGCCATTTATTTCTCCATTTATGTCTGTCATTTTTTGATTAAGATATTTTTGTGCTCTGATGTTGTTTGCATACATACATTAACATATTTATATTTATTTATTTATTTATGGTCCATTGATCCCTTTATAATTATATAATGTCCTTTGTCTTTTGTGATAGTTTTGAATTATAGCCTATTTTGTCACGAAAGAGAGTCAATAATATAAGTATAGCCACTAGGCTTTCTCTGAATTACTATTTGTGTGTAATATCTATTTCTATCACTTCACTTTCAATATATATATGTCTTTAAATCTAAAATGAGTCTCTTTTAGGAATCGTATAGTTGGATCTTGATTTGTTTTTAATCTATTCAACTATTCTATGTCTTTTTATTGCACAGTTTAGTTCATTTACATTTAAACTAATTAGTTAATTAGGAAAGTACTACTGCTATTTTGTTCATCTTTTTTTATCTTGTAGCACTTTTGGTCCCTCTTGTCCTCTCATTTACTTCCTTTGTGATTTGTAAATTTTTTTATGTAGTGATATACTTTGATTCCTTTTTGTTTTTCTCTTGTATATCTTCTATAGGTATTTTCTTTGTGGTTACCATGGGGCTTACATAAAATAGCTTATAGTTATAAAAGTTGATTTTAAGATGACAGAAACTTAACTTCAATTGCATACAAAAACTGTACAGTTTTTTCTCTCCCACACATGTTTATGTTATTGATGTTATAATTT
>NW_011889041.1:1921169-1922723 GCF_000151845.1 Pteropus vampyrus
GATTTTTCTAGGCTCATCGAGCACCTTTATGATGGTTATTTTGAATTCTTTCCCTGATAAATCATTTACCTCTATTTTTTAAGATAAGTTTCCAGAGATTTATTTAATAACTTTGATTGGACCAAGTTTTCCTGTTTCTTCATGAATCTTGTAACTTTGTATTGGAATCCATGAATTTGGACACACACACACACACACACACACACACACACATACAGCTTGCCCAGTCTTTATGGACTGAATTTGCACATGGAATGACCTTCACCAATTAGCCCAACTAGAGATTCTGGGGGCCTCTCAAACCTTTTCTGCAGATGAGTTTTCTCTAGACTTGTGCATGTAAATTCCAAATTAGAGGGATTTGCCATTTTCTTTTTTTCAGGAGTTTGTAATCTCTTATTCCTTTAGGTGTTTGTTGTATGGTAGGTACTCTGGAGCAGTAGCTAGTCACTCAGCTCTCTTTTGTTTTCAGTGACCCCCAGGCATCTAGATTATGCTCTGATCCTTCAGTGTTCTGAGACAAGTGAGTCAAAAAACTAGTGCTTCTAGCACTGCCCCCAAAAGCTGGAATTTTGGACAAGTGCCCTAATTCTTTCCTTCTTCAGGAAGCTCAGTGTTGGGAGTTTTGTCATGCTTGTTCCACACTGAGCCAAGGGGAGGTACTATGATGAGTGAGTGCAGGTTAGTCTAAACACTGTCTTTATTCTCAGCAGGCCCCAACCCGGTGCCCTTGCCTATCAGTAGTTAGATTCAGGCAAGACAGAAACAAGTTCAGGGCATCCCCCTGAAGCCTGAATGTTGATTGCAGGTTTTAGTTTTCTCTTCTTTCTCACAGAGAAGCCAGAATCAGGGACTTTCCTTCCAATTGCTCTGTGGTGTGCTGTGAGGATGAATCATGGTGAGTGAATGACAAGCATTTTCCTACCAGCTTTGATGTGGCTCATTTCATGTTAGCCTGGGAAGCAGAAACCTCTTGATTGGTTTCTAAATTTTTCACAAAGGGAACTGGCCCATGTATTCTTGTTGAGTTTGTGTCTGTTGGGTGAAGAAAGGTCTGTGGTTTCCTATTCTGCCATCTTGCTGATGTCAAGATACAGTTGCTGGTTCATATTGAATTCTCCCCCAAATTTCAATAATTGGCAAGATCCATAGCAAATTATTTAAATAATTGTTGTTTTCATTATATGTTGATAATTTTAAGATGCTACAAGATTGATTGTCACCTTACTGAAACCTATCCTTTAGTAAACTGCCAAACACCCTCTGCATGCCACAAGACTCTTCATGCTGACATTTCATGGTCTTTCTTCTTCTTTCCATTTTACATTCCCAAGTTCCCAACACTTCAGGCCTATACATTCTATACTGGCAGCTTCTTATTCCTACCCAGAATTTGAATTTGTCCCGCCTTTCTTCTTTCTTGTCTGCCCTCTCTCCTCCTACCTCTCTTTTCTTTCATGTACTTTAATTTTATTCTCTCCTCTCAAGTCACCCAGCTATAATCTGATCCACACTGAATAGAAACCAAGATTAGTAGTTACAATGCCAATGAAA
>NW_011889041.1:1924328-1931839 GCF_000151845.1 Pteropus vampyrus
ACCCTGCATATTCCCTGAGCTGGACATTCATTGTCAGGCAGCAGCCCTCAGCTTGAGCCACCCACAGGTAGCCCACACATTATGAGTGATACTTTTGGTGGTGGGCCACTGGTGCTGGCCCAAACTGCAATGTCTTTCTTAGACAAATCGCTGGGGTATGCGAGCCTATGGAAGATGGCAGATGGCCTCCCTGTGATCCGTGGCTTTTGTGGGAGCCTGTGGGCTCAGCACTGCAACAATATGCATTGGTCTGATGAAACGGGCTTGCTCCACCCTGTGTCTCCCTGAGACTCTGCACGACTCAACCCACAAATTACCCTCAACGGACCCATTTCCAGGCAGCCAACCCCACCCTGTGTTTTCCCTGGGCTGCAAATTCAACAGTAAACAACAGCCCTTAGCTTACACGACGTGCATATAGCCCATGCATCATGGGAGAGAATTTCGGTGGCAGGCCACAAGCCATGCCCCGAGCTACAGTATTTCATGAACAAACTTTGGGTATCTGTGGGCCTGTGATGGGCAATAGCTGGCCTTGCTGTGATCTGAGACTTTTGTAGGAAGCTACAGATTCAGCTCTAGAACTAAACCTGATTTTGCATTGGCCAAGTGTAATCTGTACACTTTACTCTGGTGACTCCCTGGGTCCCTGCCCCACTCAATTCCTGTACCAACTAAAGTCTCTTTCAGCTATCAAAACTAATGAGCAATTGGCAAATAGTCTCAGGCCTTGAGGTGTACTGGTGCTTTAGCTGAGCTGTTACAGGCCCGGTACTGGGGGTA
Source organism: Pteropus vampyrus (assembly GCF_000151845.1). Classification (NCBI taxonomy): domain Eukaryota; kingdom Metazoa; phylum Chordata; class Mammalia; order Chiroptera; family Pteropodidae; genus Pteropus; species Pteropus vampyrus. The sequence continues at coordinate 1,925,112 of NW_011889041.1, forward strand.
ATTGCAATGTGGTCTCTTCCACTTGCCTCCAGATCCAGCACAAGCAACAACCATTTGTGGATCACTTTGTAGCTCCTATCAGGTAGCCCTGAACATTCAAAGGCAGCAGTTGACCTTGGCCTACATGGGAACTCCTACCAAGGGGCTCCAGAACCAACACACAAGAAGCTGGTGCCAGATCACAATAGAGCACCACCTGACTAGCTATAAGTAGCACATCCAAAGGGCTGTCTCAATAGGTACACAAGACTGCTGGAGCGAATCTCACTCTATTGTGTCAGCCCCCACACAGCAGCTCATGCCCTGTGGGCCAATTCCCACAGCCAGTAAACCCAAGAGTCAATTCCATCCACTGACATGCTAACAGCAATCAAGGCTTAGCTATAAGAAGAGAACACATACATCTATGCAAAGAACATACCCAGAACTCCCAGTGCAGGTGATTAGGGAGAATGTGCCACTAGGTCACACAGGACACATGCTACATAAGGCCACCTGGCCAAAGCTGGGAGATGTAACAAATCTTCCTAAGACATAGAAACAAACCCAGGTATCTAAAATGAGAAAACAAAGAAACATGCTGCAAATGAAACAACAGGAGAAAACTTTAGAAAGAAACTAAACAAAATGGAGGCAAGCAACCTACCAGAGACACGATTGAAAACACTGGCTATAAGAATTCTCAATGAACTGAGGAAGAGAATAGATGATCTCAATGAGAACTTCAACAGAGAGATAATAAGCACAAAAAAAGGACATATAAATCATAAAAAAGAACCAGTCAAAAATGAAGAATACAATAACCTAAATGAAAAATACATTAGAAGGAATCGACAGGGGATTAGATAAAGCAGAGGACCTAATCAGCAAGTTGGAAGATCAGGTAGCAGAAAACACCCAATTGAAACAGCTAAAAGAAAAAAGAATCCAAAAATATGAGGAAAGTTTAGGAGACCTATGGGACAACATCAAACGTACCAACATCTGCATCATAGGGGCACCAGAAGGAGGAGAGAGAAAGGGATTGAGAATCTATTTAAAGAAATAATAATTGAAAACTCCTCTAACCTGGTGAAGAAAATAGCCGTACAAATCCAGGAAGCGCAAGAGCCCCAAACAAGAGGAATCCAGACAGACTCACACTCAGACACATCATCATTAAAATGCCAAAGGTTAAAGACAAAGAGAAAATCTAAAAAGCAGCAAGAGAAAGGTAGCTAATTACTTATAAGAATGTCAGCTGATTTTTGAACAGAAGCTTATGGATTGGCATGAAAAATTCTAATATTATTGATGAAAAACAAGAACCTACAACCAAGACTACTCTACTGAGAAAGGCAATTAAAATTGAAGGTGAGATAAAGCGCTTCGCAGACAGAAAAAAGCTAAAGGAATTCATCACCAACAAACAAAATTATAAGAAATTTTAAGAGGACTTCTGTAAAAAGAAGGGAGAAAATCCCATAAATACGAATAATAAGATGGCAATAACTATGTACCTATCAATAATCATTCTAAGTGTAAATGGATGAAATGTTCCAATCAAAGACATAGGGTAGCTGAATGGCTAAGAAAACAAGACCCATACATATACTGTCTACAAAAGACCCACTTCAGATCAAATGATGTAATAGACTCAAAGGAAAGGGATGGACAAAGATGTTTCATGCAAATGGAAATTTAAAAATGCTGGGGTAGCATACTTATATCAGACAAAATAGACTTTAAAACAAAGGCTATAATAAAAGACAAAGAAAGACATTACATAATGATAAAGAATCAATCTAACAAGAGGACAAAACCCTAGTAAACATATACTCATCCAACATAGGAGCACCTACATATACTAAAGCAATTATTGATCAACATAAAGGGAGAAATAAGCAGTAATACACTATAATAGGAGATTTTACCACTCCATTAATACCAATGAACTGATATCTCAGACAGAAAATCAACAAAGAAACAGCAGCGTTAAATGACATACTAGACCTGATGAATTTAATCGATATTTTTAGAGCATTTCACTCCAAAGCAACAGAATATACATTCTTCCCCAAAAGTACAAATTAGCAGTTATAAAATAGTCATGGGGATGTAGAGTACAGCATAGGGAATATAATCAATATTATTGTAATGGCTGCATGTAGTGCCAGATGGGTGCTAGAATAATCAGGGGGGATTTCTTCATAAATTATATAAATGACTTACCATTGTACTGTACACCTGAAACTAATATAAAATAATAAAAAAAGAATCCAGATAAATTCTGTCTCAGGGTCAGGTCAGCACTTTGTGAAGTAAAAAGGACCCAATCTCTTTCTGTTCTTCCACTCTGCCACTTCATCACGTGGTTCTTCATTCTCAAGTTAATCATCAGATAATTATAAAACATCTACCTCAAATCTTGGTATCAGACTTTCTCATAATTGCATCCAATAAATGTTAAATTAACACACACACACACACACACACACACAGAAATACCTATCTTTACTGATATCTCATGCATATGCTGAATGTCCAGCATTTGTTCATAAATTCCTATGCCAGTACTGAGAATGAAAGATGAATATGACCTGTCCTAAGAACCCCATCATGGCTGCAGTCCTATATTGAGTATGTCTTTGCTTTGAAGTGCAAATGGAGGAATTTTGACCCCTCAAGGCTATATATATTTGGAAATAACATTGTTTCCCTTTCTCAATTATTGGTATGGAGGTGGACATGTAAATAATCTCGCCAATGTGATTTAAAAGGAATTCAATTTTGGAGATTCTGATAAAGATTTTTCTCTCTAATGAAAAACACAAGCAGAACCAGGAGATTCTTTTTAAAGATCTTTTTTTCTTGGTTTGAATGCAGTGCTGAGTTAGCTAGTTTTAAATAGTATCATTCTGAAAAAAAATCCAAAGGACATTTTGTGAAAAAACTATTTTATTCAATGAAGTATTCTATAATCTTTTTCTAAGTAAATTTTCTTGATCAATAAACAATTTGCAATGATACTTAAATTTTATGTTAAGCCTCTTTAATGACTCTAGTCTGTGATTTCAGGTAGCCTAGAAATTAAATCATACCTTGTGAACCATGAAAATAACAGACAGTAGAATATAATTGTTTACAACTCCCTTAAAAGGCTCCACTTTAATGTAGTTAAAAGACAGTCTGGATTACCTTATCATTATGTTAACAGAGCACATGACTTAATATGGCAAAGAGTTAACTTAGAAAATACATCTATAATAAAAGAATCATGGTAGTAAAATCAAAATAATTTTTCAATTTGCAAATATTTTTCAGTACTTCATATCTTCTTTCTGAGAGATGCCTCAGAAAAAGTACCCATATTGGGTCTTGAGTTAAGGCCCAAAATACATGTTATAAGTAACAATATAATTCAAGATGGTCCTTGTATTCTAAGTTCTCTGCTTAGGTCCATGTGAACTCTAGTAATACTTTTGCACAAATGTGAATTTAATTAATTTACATAGTTCATCTATGACTGATGTTGATTAAAACATGGTTCATCATTGAGTCCATAGCTCATCACTGAGTCCAATATACCTATAAATATTTATCATGACTGAATTTCATTACAGATTTAATCTGAATATCCTGAAATACACATTGCAAAAAAAAAAAAGGAAGAATGACATCAACTTAAAGTGTAAGGCGCAACTTTATCGAGATTTATCCATATGTATCAGAGCAGAAATCAACAGATAGTGTAAGAAACAACTTTGAATAACCTTCCTGTTCTCATCAAAATATATATCCCTGCAGGTTTAGATCGAATCAGCAATGAGGCAAATTTATGGGTAATACATTCTTAAATGGGAGTTTACAGATAAAATTCAGTATTCTGCTTCTTTTGTTAAACAAAAAATAGTTCTTGTTAAAACTATTAAATGCCACGCCTCATTAAAGTAGCAATTCATGGTTGCTCAAAACTTTTCTAAATATAAATCTCAAGCCATATCCCACAGTGATGTCATTAAAGTTCAGCTAGATTCAAGAAAGATATATTAAAACAGGAAAAGTTGGCATGATTTTAAAAGCTAAATTCATTCTAGGATCACATAGACTACAAACTGTTTTTTTTTTTTTTTCCAATAGCTGGAGTTGTAGCAGATTATATAATGAAAACAGATCTTTTGACATTTGAGCAATAATCTATTGCTTGAATTCTCTTGATACTAGATATTTCAGAGGATAAAAAGTAAATTGTGTTATTTTACTGTTAGAAGAAACTTCATAGGTTACCTTGGTTGATCTCTCACTCAAGGCAAAATCTTTAGTACAATAGCCTTGTTACAGTAAAATGTTTAAACATTTGAAGTGTTTAGAAGATGATATAATTATTTCAGCCTATTATATCATTTATGACAATTCTTAGAGTTTCTTCCCTATTGTAAGCTAAAATTTTCTCCCTGTTGTTTTCACCCTTCTGTCCTAATACATCCCCACAAAAGTATCAGTTTGGTCTTTTTCTCCTACATGCTCATAATCTAATTGAATTTTTAGTTTATTTTTCAAATGGCAAGTTTAAAAGAAATCATATCTATATTTTTTCAGACTTGATATGGAAATCATTAAAAAGAGAAAAAATAATCATTAAATATATGAAAAACTGAAATCCTTAACTTATTAATTTTGACATTTAACTTATTTCAAGGAAAGAAAACATTGTTTTATATATTATATATTACATATTTCATTTAGAATGCCAAGAAATGCTTTCATTATTGAGTGTTATTATTTTACAAGCTAGGAACACACTGCTATAAAAATAAATTGTCCTCACCTTAGGGAACTGTGTTTATTTAATGATGAATACAAATTGAACAAAATTCAAAATTGATTTCTAACCCTGCTATAAAGCACAGTAAGATGACTCGATCTAAATAATCTATAAATTTCCAGATCTTAATGCAAAAGTCATTTGAGTTATGAAGTAATTTGAAAGTCATGTTCAATCCTCTCATTTTATAGAAAAGTATACCAAGGCCAACAAGGCTAGCATATTTTGTATAATCACACATCAATTAGTTGTAAAGACAGGAATATAATAAAGTCTTTTGTCTTCTAAACTTCTTTTTATTACATGATAAATCCTGAACTTGGAAATTGACCCTGAATTGATAATACTCACAAAAAAATTATTCCACACTAACCATTCGATTATTTTTACCTTTTTCTGATGTAATCTTTACAAGAGGACTAGGACATGTTAAAAAGCTTTGAAATTAATTAAATGATAAAATCTTTCTGATGTATAATAATGTATATAAAACCTTTCTTGTTTCCAATAACTGTCATATACATTATTATTGCAGCTATTATTTTTTATCTAGATAGGATGAGCTATGGACATGAACCTTAATTCTTGGTTTGTTGATACTACTAAAAGCATTAGTGGCTTTCCAAATCCTAATACACAGATATTATTTTTCACTGTATTCCTTATAGTCATTTTTCTTTTAAAATAAACCAAATGCTTATTAAATTCTTAATAGCCTCACATTGTTTCCATTATCTCCAATTTCTGTTTGAAAATCTGTATCTTTCCTTATACTTCAATTTTGCGCATCTTTTGAACACACAGTTAATTTCATTAAAAAATATATAAATAGGAGATTAAATATTTTCTTTTCAAAGAAGATGAAAAAAATTCCCAGGGTAATCTCAGTCATGAGATAATTTCTTGTTTATATTTGTCTTGCAATTTTACATTTTCATAATTATTGCTAGTAGTTATTTAATTTTAAAATTGTTTCGAATAGTATAAACTCAATAAAGATTTTAATTTTTATAAAAATTAACTGATAATTTGTATACTATACCCACACTTGTATTAAAACTGGTTAAGCCATAATTTAGTCCTTTCTACTATCAAAATATCTGAAATTTTATTCAGCCAATACTTGGCTTTTTCATTTTATTAAATGTTTCTTAAAGCCTTAATAAGGCTTTTTAGGCCTCAATCTTGCAAAAAAATTAAAGAATGCTTTCAATAAGTGAAGAGTTAGTAAATATTATTTAACAAATGTTAAAAATCTTTCAAAGTTGTAAAAATGGAAGTACGAACATAAGTGCATGAGAAAATCCAGTCTAGGTAAACTGTATTAACGATAACTATAGATATGTTATATTAGGCAGCCAGAGAAAGGATGAAAACATGGATAAGAATACAAATGACAAACATACGAACCAACTAACAAACAAAAAACTCAAGAAATCATTCTTGAGGCTGTTCTGCTCTCCAAGCACTTCCCATTTTGTATTTCTCTCTTTAATTTTAAAACTCATTGAAAGAATTGTCTTGGAGGTTTCTCAGAAAGTTAAAAATGGACATACCTTTTGACCCAGCAATTGCACTCCTGGATATTTATCCAAAGAAAACCAAAACAATAATTTATAAAGATCTATGCACTCCAACATGCATGACAGCACAATTTACAATAGCCAGGAAGCAACCTAAATGCCCATCTACAGATAATTGGATAAAGAAGTTATGGTTTATATATACAATGGAATATTACTCAGCCATTTGCAACAATATGGATGGACTTAGAGGTTATTATGCTGAGTGAAATAAGTCAGATAGAGAAAGGTAAATAGCATATGATTTCACTTATATGTGGAATCTAAAGAACAAAAACTAATCAAAGACAGACCCACAAACATAGAGGACAATTTGGTGAAAAATAGAGGGGATGGGGGAT
>NW_011889041.1:1933659-1953359 GCF_000151845.1 Pteropus vampyrus
GTCAAATTCATAAAATCCTCTTTAAGTCCAAGGTCCTTGAATTTAGTTCCTATATTTTCTTCTTTGTATTTTATTGTTTCAGGTCTTATATTCAGGTCTTTAATCTATTTTGAGCTAATTTTGGTGTGTGGTGATAGACAACAGTCTATTTTCATTCTTTTGCAGGTGGCTTTCTAGTTTTCCCAGCACCATTTATTGACAAAGCTTTTCTTTCTCCACTGTATGTTTTGGCTTTTTTGTCAAAAATTATTTGCCCATATAAATATGGGTTTATTTCTGGACTCTTGATTCTGTTCCACTGGTTTGTGCATCTGTTTTTCTGCCAATTTCATGTCGTTTTGATTATTGTCACTTCGCAGTATAATTTGAAGTCAGGCAGAGTGATGCTTCCAGCCTTGTTCTTTTTTCTCAGGATGGCTTTGGCAATTCGGGGTCTTTTGTGCTTCTGTACAAATCTGTGGATTTTTTGTTCTCTTTCTTTAAAAAATGCCAATGGGATTTTGATGGGGATCGAATTAAATCTGTTTTAGGTACATCTTAGTCTTTGGATATTTTCTTTTCTTTATCTATATTCACCTCCTTAGTGATCTCATCCAGACTCACCACTAAGTACCAAATATCTGCTGACATTTCCAAATGTATACCTCCAACTCGGACTTCTCTACCAAACTCTACTCTCATATATTTAAGAACTTACTTGGCTTCTCTACTTGGATATATAATAGACATCAAAAAATTCAAATAACTGAAAATAAAATTTTGATATTCTTGAATTCAAACTCTCTGAAATTCGAGTTTCCACTTAGGACAACATTGGTGACATTTTTGAATTCTCATATTCTCTCTCTCTCTCTCTCTCTTTCTCTCTCTCTCTCTCTGTCTCATATTCTACAATCCATTTGTCAACAAATTCTGATGCTCAGCTTTCAAAATATGTCCATCCAGAGTGTAATCATTCTCATTATCTTCATTGCTCCCACTTTGACTCAAGCTACTATGCTCTCTTCTATATCATTACAATAGCCTACGAAGTGTTTCCTCGCTTCTACTCTTGGCCCCAGTCTCAGCTCAGGTTCCTCTAGAATTAAAATATTCAAGCAAATTTAATTTATTTGGAAGTCGTTTCTTAAAAACACTGCTGAGAAATAAAAAAGTAAGTTTGGAAGAGGAGAAAATTAATAAAACTTATGTCATGAAGCAAATACTGTCAGTAACTTGAGCTTAATTAAGAGTGGACCCTCACAGTAATACTGTAGAACATACATGTCAGAGTTATCACTCCAAGGAGGGAGAGATAGCTGGGATATTTATCCACCAACTACCATGAGTCATAGGTTGAGAGTGTCTCTGGTCTGTGCTCCACAGCACTTTCAGTCTGTTAGATATGTGAGCAGATTAGGCTCTCACAGCCCTATGAGAGCATAGAAAAAAGTCTTCATGGAAAAAGTCACAAACATGAAGTCAGGCTAGAGAGCTAAGAATTGAGCAGATAAGATAGAATCAATACAGCATCTGATATATGCATTTACTATTTATTTTCAACCCAGCCACAGAGTGATCCTGTGAAATGTAAATCAGATCATTTACTTTTCTGCTCAAACACTTCTAATGGATTCCCATCTCCCTTGGAGAAAAAAAATAAATAAATAAGTCTAACAATGGCTTACAAGTTCTTATCAGATAGATATTCCATGTGGTCTCCAACTATATTTCTTTTCCCTGCCGCTAACTCCTTACTTTTGTTCATATACACTGCATATAATTCCACAACAGGGCTTTTGCACTAGCTGTTTCTTTCTTGGAAATTTTTTTTTTTTCTAGGATAGCTGCAAGGTTTTTTTCCTTCCTTTTTGAAGATATTTGCTCAAATGTCACTTTCTCAGTGAACACTTCTCTGACTATCTAGTCGTAAAGTGAGACCACAACCACCAGGCATTCCCTAACTCTTCTCCTATTTTATTTTTTTCCATAGCACTTAACATTTTAATGTACATATTTTACTTATTGCTTTTGTTCATTTCTCTCAACTCTCAATATAAATGAGCTCCACAAGGATAGAAATTGTTTCTGCTTGTTCATTTCTTTTTTATCACATGTACTTACAACACAACTGGCACATGAAAGGCCCACAAGGGAAAAAGCGAAAACAAAAAAACCCAAACCATGACTACAATATTGAATACTATTGAATATCATTGCTTAATAAGAGAGATAGTGAATAAACAGGAAAAAATAAACTGTTTCTCAAGCTTTGAGCTATGCATGTTGTCAAATGAGTTTTTATTGGTAGGACAAAGGACAAATTTCTATCCTTGAGAGAAATTTTATTTTATACACTCATATATAGAGAAAATGTAAAGGTTATGGCACACGGTTTATTTCTTTATAGAGGCAATTTTAGAGATGGGGTTTAGGGTATCTTGACTTAATTATGTTGGTGTTTCCAATTCTAATTTTGACACATCAATAAAACCTGGAGAATTCTGAATAATTAAAAGTGACTATTAATTTTAAATCCGTTGTTTTTACATTATTAAAGCTTTTGACAAGACTTTATCCAGAGAAAAGTAATTTCATGAAAATAGCTCAGATCCTGAAGTCAGACATGTACATATAAGGCAAATTTGATGAAGGCTAAGATTCAGATTAACTGTTTCTTTAATGGAGGTCTATCACCTTCACAAAAAGACGGCATCTTGCACTTATGGATATTCAATAAATACTTTCCGATGGGATTAGATATTGTAAATAAGCAAAAAAATGTTAGCAGGAATAGGTGAAGGGGAAAATAAATAGATCTATGCAGTTAGTAAGTATTATTTTCTGCCTCGATAGCAAAAACAGAAATGAAAGAAAAAAAAATGTATATTATTCAGATTATCAAAGCCTTGGGCTCTCATATAACCTTAAATTTACTTCTGCTGTGACTGTAGAAACTTTTCTCTCATTATTTAATATTATTTTATCTTGTTATTTTCTAATATTAGATTCTTAAAATTGCTTCTTGAATAAATTAATTACTTAGATCTATGGTCAAAAAACATTTCAAAACCAACAAAAATAATACTCATATCGTAAATTTTAGCAAAGACGATATTAATAGTAGATGTTTCTGGCTTACTTTCTAGATACTTGCTGTAAAATTTTAGCTTGTGAAATTAAATAATCTGGTAGGAACTAGGTTAAGCCAAAATTTTCTTGAAGTATAGACTATTAAATGAACATAGATAAGAAGTAAAAATGTAACTTTTAAATTTATATAAATTCCTCCTAAGTATTGTATATGTCATTTGTCAGTTTATTTATACTTATAAAAAATAAGTTTTGCCTGGCCTTTTCTTCTGCTACTAATAAATCGATGTAGCTAAGCAAAAAAAAAAAAGTATTATGTCTACTATTTAATAATATATTTATAAATGCACACAAAAATCACCAAAAATCATTTCATTTTTTCCCATTAGAAATTAGAATTTTGTCATTAAAATTTACTTTTAGAATTTCACATACATGTGGTTTTGAAGTGAACATTTGTGTATTTCGATATACCTTCTCTAAGCTTTCTATTCATGATTACCTAAATAATTAGTATGATCTAAACAGAGAGAAAAGAGAACAGCAAAGGTCTAAGTCTGAATGGAATTTTACTAATTGCATCACTGCTGCAGCTAGATAGAGGTTTTTGGACTACATGCGTTTCTCTGCCTAAAGCAGAATGGGACAAATGGCACCAAGGAAGACAAAGTCTAATACATCTGCTCTGCCTGCATATAATTCCAAAATATAAGGAGCTTCAGTGACAGAGGGAGAAAAGAAGATGGTTGACCTCTAAAATTTTAGAAAACTTACTAAAACATGTTTACCTTCATTGCTACTCTTATCAGCTCAATTCTTTCTATACCTATGCAAGCACGCACCATGAAGCCAAAGAGAAAGGAGATGGGGTTCTTATTTATACAAGTAAAAAAGTACAAATGTTGGTCAAGCAAGAGAGAGAGAGGGAGGATCAATGTTTGCTGAATGAGCCAATCTTTTAAATCTTTTGGATCAACTTTATTTCAAGAATTAAGAACTGAAGCTAATTCTAGTTGAGTTAAAATATCTCACACTTTGTAAAGAAAAGACCAATATTAGCCCGGAAAGCTGGCCTTACAGATTTCATAAATTTAAATAGGTGCTATGCTCATAATCTTGACATTGTGGATTGAATTTGAGAAGGAGAAGGTGCCAGCACTCAAGCTGGCAGGAAGAGAAGGTAACGGTCCTCTGAAATTTACCATTAGGAATGCTTGAATATCACTCCATGAATTTTATTTTATTTTATTTTTTTTAACACCTACAACACCTGGTATTCCTAGGTGGTCTCCCATCCAAGTACTAATCAGGCCCGACCCTGCTTAGTTTCTGAGAGCAGGGTAGCATGACCATAGATTTCACTCTGTGAATTTAAAAAAGGAATGATGGAGTGGAGTGGAAAGAAAGATACATAAGTAAAAAAAAAAAAATTGAAATGAAGACTTAAAAACAGGGCATAGTTAAAAATTATTCTAAGAAACCGATATAAATCTTGGGAAACATTTTGCTTAAGTTTTTCCAACAATGGAAGAGTATGGTGATCTCTTTGGAAGAGTAAAGACTCATAAATGAGGTAAGATGAAGGCAGAAAACAAAAGTTAGATGAATTAAAAATAAAAGACTATAGTGAGACTTGAAACTCCAGGGAAAAATTAAAAACACACATTAGAGGCACTAGAAACTAGAACCAACACTGTGCAGAGAAATGTACTAGCGTTCAGGAGAAAAAGAGAATGAGATAAAACTGTAGAAGAGAAGATAATAGAACACACAGTTTAAGAATTATACACACCATTAGGAAAATTTAGCACTAAGCAAAGAATAGAAATATTTTCTAAAAATAAAACTCAAATCAGATGACATATATTCAGACAATTTCATATAATATGAGTGATTACCAGGGAAGGAGAAAAACATGCTACTTTTTAAAGAGCAAAATGAGTAGAATTGACCAGAACTAAAATGCAAAGACATTTGGATAAATGTGTACAGAATCAGATATTAAAACTTTATTACTAAAGAATTTTATGTCCAATCAACCTTATGTTCACGTGCAAATGTATTAAAATTATATTGTCTGCAAGGAAAGGGAATTTGGATCCACAAAACCAATATACATGTCAAAAGCAAGATATCGACACTGGAAAAACAAAGTACAAATAATCATAGTTAAATAGTGTAACCAATTATACTATAGGGCATCAACAAATAATTTCTATATATGCAAACAAAATTCAAAAGAAATGCTGAAAGTTAATACACAGAATAAGACTCATAGAATATATAACAATATTATGTAAAATATACTGAGCCTGTAATTGCAGACAAAAAGTCAAAATTATACTGAATGTCTTGTCATAAATGGCAAACATCAAAAATTACTCTATAGATTTTAATTTTGAGAGTAGGATCAAGGAAATTATAAAGAGATATATGGAATCATGAAAAATTATAATCAGGGAAGAAAGAGAAAGAAGAGTGCATCTCTTTACTAAATAATAGATATATTTAAAAACAACCATTGTAGAATTAAGTTTGCAAGTCCCACTTTCAAAATCACTAAAACAGATTTTAAGAAACAAACAAGAAAACAAACAAGCACAAAAAAAAATAGTAAAATTGATAAAAGAACATTTTAAGGATAGAAAATGCACATAGTTAACATCTATATTCAGCTAAAATTTTTACAAAAGGATCATTAATGATAAGCATTTTCATCTTGATTGCTGCAATCGGAGTGGATCTTCCAGGTGGAGAAATTAGATGGATGGGAATGTTAACCCGGCGCAGTGAGTAGGAAAGTCCAGGTTTGTCAGGCACCAAAGATCAGTACTTAACCACCTCTGTATTCATTCATGTTCATAGCACAAAATGTAGATTTTTAAAAATGTATTCATTCAAGTCTCAAACACATTGAGAGTATGCAGTGAATTAATAATGTTGTGATGGATTTAGATTTTTGACTGACTAATTAAATCTTTCCTTTATGAATTTTTCATTTCATTCACAGAAACAGGAGAGAAACCTGGAATTTTAATATAATTTTCTCACATCATCAATTGTAGTGAATGTTTTTTTTTCCTAGCTTTAAATTATCCTCTAATTACATCTTCTTGTTAATTTTTTTGAAATAAAACAAACGTAATTATTTTAAAATGCACAAAAGAGACATTGAACACTATTATCCTTAAATGCATAATTGTATTTTGTATTTGCCTTCCCCGTTGTTTTTTTTTTAAAAAATAGTTAGAATGTATTACTAGAAAAATCAGTCTAATGTATAAATTTGGGTATGTGTACTCAGGGTGGATAGATTAGGAAAAGAAAGAAGATAACTTCACAGACTAAGAGAAATATATTCTTAAATAGTTACAAAGAAAACAAAGTCATGAGTCAACTTTTCCTAGCAAGCACCTACATTGCCCAAGATAGGTCACTGTTTACATTCCTGAAAATATTCAGTTCTTTCCTTTCTAAACATCTTTGGTTAAGTAGACATCAAATTTTCAAGATGTTGACCCACGCCCAACTCTGACATGTTGCATTAAAAAAATGGTCAAAACCATAATATCCTTATTCCTAACATTAGAAGGTTGGGTTAGAAAATAACGAAGGAAAATTCTTCCTCAAAATCAGTGGTAGACATTTGTGATTTCCTTTTCTCCTTTAAGAGTAATCTGATTTTTCTTTTGCAGAACCCCGTCAAGCCTTCAGCTCTTAATATAAATGCCACCAGTGGTGTTTTTGAGGATGGGCATCATTTGGAGCTGGGCAAGCAACTCATAATTTCAATTTAGTCATGATTAGTTAAGTATGGCAACCTGACTCAAGCAAAATCAACTAGGTTCAATCTAAACTAAACCTAGAATTCAGGCTTGAGCAATCAAAACTAAAAGGAGGACTCTTCAATTGACGTTGATTCTGATATGTTATAGGCCTAGAGTTGTCAGTAGCTGTCTTGTCACAAGAAGCTTGAAAATAAAGCCACAGAGGGAGAAGTATCTGGTGTTGGAGACAGACCAGATCCAGATGGCAGTATTGGAATCTTTGAATCCAGATGTCTTTCTTTGAAATACAATCTGGATTTTTCAGTTCCTTGAACCCATTACACCTGCCCCTGCACTCCACCCTACCTCAAGACACGCATTTATTTATTGTTAAGCTAGTTATTTTGTGTCTTGTTAATTGCAGCAGAACAAATCTTGGGTTATAAAATAGTTCTAAGATCCTGATTCCTCATTGCTATATCTGATTCATTATGTAAATGCAGTGAGGAAAGTCGGAAGAGAGTGAAGCAAAGCAGTGATGCTCAGAACACTAGTGGGTGCTAAGAAAAGCTATGAATTAGGTTTGGAATTATGGTTGGGGTTAGAGCAGGATTTGGTTACTTATAGAATTAGAAGTAGGTTCGAAGTTAACGTTAGGATTAGAGTTAGAGATAGTGTCGGGGTTAATTTTAAAGTTAGGGTAAGAATTAGGTTTGGGGTTAGTTTTAGAATTAGAAATAAGATTAAAGATAGACTTGTGGTTAATGTTAGGCTAAGATTAGAGAAAGATTTGGGGTTAGTTTGAGACTTAAAGTTACTGTTAAATATGGGGCTGTGTGTAGTATTAGGGTCGGGGTATATATAAGGGTTGGGGTTACTTTTAGCCTTAGAGTTATTGACAGCTATGGGATTAGGGTTACAAGTAGGATTTGGGTTTTTGTTAAATCTAAATTTTGCGTTAAATTTCACGTTAGGTTTAGGATTAGATGTAGTTTGTCATTAAGGTGAGATTAGAGGTAGGCCTGAGTTTTTTGTAAGGGTCAAAGGTAAGTTTGGGGTTAATTATAGATTTAAGTTTACAATTAGAGTTAGATTTGGGGTTAGTGTTAGCATTAGAATAAGAAAAGGAGTTAGGATTATTTTTAGGGGTATGGTTTGAGGCAGGGTTGGGTTAGGTTTAGGATTATTATTAGAATTAGAGATGGGTTTACGATTAGTTTAGAGTTAGGCTTATAGATAATGTTAGAGATTGGGTTGGTGCCAATATTGTGATTAGGATTATAGATAGAATTGAGATTAGTGAAAAGGTTGGGGTTCAAGATCGAGTTGTGTTTAGCTTTAGACTCTGGGTTAGAGTTACATTTGAGTCTATATTTCATTTCAGGGTTTGAGTTAGGAATGGGAATTGAAATTTGTGTAATTGTTAGGGTCTGAGGTAGGTTTGGGGTTAGAATGCTGGGGCAGGTTGAAGTTTGGGTTATAATTAGAGAAAAATTTGAGGTTAGGATTATAGTTAGGTTAGTAGGTTTGGGGTAAATGTTAGGGATATGGTTAGAGGTATGATTAGAGGTAAGTTTGAGGTTAGTGTTAGTATTAGGGCTTGAGTTAGAAATATAGTTGGTGTTAATTTTATTATTGGATATATAGAAAGAATTATAGTTAGATTTTAGAGGTAAAGTTGAGTTTAGCTTTACAGTTGGTTTTCAGGTCAAAGGTAGGGTTGATGGGATTATGGCTAGAACAGAATCAGAGTTAGTCTTGGGGTTAATATTAGGTTAGGTTTAGACATAGAGTTAATGTTAGGGTACAGTTATGGCTATAGAAAGGACCAGGTTTATTGTTTGTGTTAAGGTATGATTCAACTTAAAGGTAGATTTGAGATTCCTGAGGGAACGACATATTCCTTGACTAATTTAATCAGGTCTTGCTGGAGGACCACCCAGGCTACAAACATATATATCATCTTTATCATTCCAGTTAGAGAATTAAAATCTCTGTGGAGTGTAAACTATATCAGAGAATAAAGGTAGTCAGAGCTTCCTACTTTTCTTCTCCATTTTTTCTGTTTTTTTTTTTTTTCTTTTACTCTCATTTTCTCTCTCCTCCCTTCTCACTACCTGTATAATGCAGGGTGGTTCCAGTTTTAATCAGTACTTCGCAGTACAACTATTTCAATCTAATAAATGTAAACAAAGTAAATTTCATGTACCTGGGAGGGGGTGGTCTAACTAGATCTAGGGATTCCAACAATATCATTAGGGTTCTTTCCATTTATTGGTCTATATCTCTGGAGGATGGTCTAATTCTCCTACTAGAGATAACTTTCTTTTATGTGGCAAAATGGATCTTAGAGATCGTTGGGTCTGATCATCTCAAATAGCAAAACTTAGGTAATAAATGTGCATTTATCTCCCATAAGTGATATGTAAATTCCAACAGACAAACTCTAGATATTTCCATTTGCCAAGCACTATGATTAGGGAACAGGAAAGAATTGATTATTTTTGTTTCTGCTCCTGAGGAGTGGAGGAGGGAGTGATGGGGAGAGGTAGGGGGTGGTACTGTGATATATATATTTTTTTCCTCTCTCCACCACATTTACATGGAATGGCAAAGGGACAGTTTCCTAAAAGAAGAGGTAATGTTGATATGTGAAAAATGGGGGATGTGGTTGTTGAGAAGACAAAAAGCAGTAGACATATATTATAGATCTTTATGCTATAGTGAAATTTTAAATGGACATTTTAAGCGTTTTTGAGATATGCAGGACTGTATTCCTTTTTATATTCTGTATTCTTTCTAATTTGATATTCTAATTTTAATTTAAGCTATTTCCTCTAGTTTTATCTTTAGTAGGTGCCTAGAATACCTTGATACAACACTTTCCTCATACATTTCAAAGTATTGTTCGTCTTCAATTCATATTAGTATGTGTTTCCTTTCATTTTATTAGTGTGTGTGTGTGTGTGTGTGTGTGTGTGTGTGTGTGTGTATGAGATATTTCCCTCTCTGAGGTGTTTTATATTGTAATGTTTCTGTCTTTTTTAAAAAAAGTCAATATCCATAATTTTTTATTTTATCTTCATTTATACTTTCTGTTCTATGTTGTTACTAGGTATTCTCTATAGTTATTCTTTTCTCTTCTTGCCCTTCATTCTGAAAGTTTATTATTTATAATTTTCACATTGTTTTTGATGAGAATTTTACTGGAAAATATGACTAGGGGAAACAATGTTTTTCTGTCTGCATTATTAGATTTTTAAGTATTTTATATAAATTATCCCATGTTTGTTTTTCAATCTAATTTTGTCTTTCTGTATGATTATATTTTCATTAAAAGTCATTTTTTATTGTTTTATAGAAATTCAAGAGGCTAACATCTCTTTCATTGTATAAGCGCCAAATTTAATGATAAAGATCATTAATATCTCCTTGTTTTGGTAGTTCAATAGTCATATTTCCAGCCCATTCAGTGACAAAGACACATAATTAAATACCAAACTATAGGAAACTGAATATAATGAAGCTGAACAGAACAGAATTTCCC
Organism: Pteropus vampyrus; assembly: GCF_000151845.1. Classification (NCBI taxonomy): domain Eukaryota; kingdom Metazoa; phylum Chordata; class Mammalia; order Chiroptera; family Pteropodidae; genus Pteropus; species Pteropus vampyrus. The sequence goes on from NW_011889041.1 coordinate 1,944,046, forward strand.
AAAATCTCATATTTATTTCTACGACTTTTTTTATCATGTTTATTATAAATTAGACTAATATTAATATTTTAAGTCCTATAGTGCTGACAGTGAAGAATAACACATAATTAGAGATTAGTTAGCATCTCTGATATATTTTCTGATTTGAAATTTGAAAATAAATATCCATATTTAATCATATATTGAATCATTTTTGAAATTCTATTAAATAATTATGGCTTCTAGATAAAATAGTTATTTTTTAATTGAAAACTAAAAGCAACAAATGAACATGACAAACAAAAAATCATAGACACAGACAACAATTTACTGTTTGACAGAGGGAAAGGGGAGGGAGAGAGGTGGATAAGAGTAAAGCGGGTAGAATATATGGTGACAGAAGGAAATTCGACTTTGGGTGGTGAACACATAATGCAATAGACATATGACTTATTATTGAATTGTACACTTGAAAATTATATAATTTTATTAACCAATGTCACCCCAATAAATTAATAAAAAAGAGAATGCGTTGTAATATGAATGCACATATTTAAAATGAATTCTACTTTTTTTTACTATTGTTCAAAAATAAAGTGTTATTCTCCTTTAAGGAGAAGTTACATAGTTACTTAAAAGCATAAAATGTTTTCCCCTATTTAGAATTTTAAATAAACAAACTTACAAATAAATATTTCCAATAATATCATATGCATCCTTAATTGCAAATAAGCAAAAGCTAAGCCTTTAAGTGATCTATAAAGATTCTCAGTCTTTAATTGGATTGTTTATTTTTTCATTGTGGAGTTGTATGAATTCTTTATATATTTTGGATATTAGCCCATTATCGGAGACATCATTTGCAAATATCTTCTTGAATTCAATTGGTTTCTTCTTTCTTTTGCTAATGGTTTCTTTTGCTGCACAGAAGCTTTTTAGTTTGATATAGTCCCATTCACTTATTTTTGCTTTTACTTCTCTTGCCTTTGAAGTCAAATTCATAAAATCTTCTCTAAATTCAAGGTCTATGAATTTAGTACCTATGTTTTCTTCTATGCAATTTATTGTTTCATGTTTCATGTCTTTGATCTATTTTGAGTTAATTTTTGGTGTATGATGACAGATAGAAGCCTAGTTCTATTCTTTTGCATGTGGCTTTTCAAACAATCCAATTAAAAAATTGGCAGAGGACCCGAATAGACACTGCTTCCTAGAAGACATACAAATGGTCAATTGACATATGAAAAGATGTTCAGCTTCACTAGCTATTAGGAACATGTAAATCCAAAGTCACAAAAAGATACCACTTCCTACCTATTAGAATGGCTATCATCAACAGGAAAAGTAATAACAAATGTTGGAGAGGCTGTGGGGGAAAAGAAGCCCTCATATACAGCTGGTGGGAATGTAAATTGTTACAGCCACTATGGAAAACAGTATGGAGGTGTCTCAAAAACTTAAGAATAGAATTACCATATGGTCCAGCTATCCCCCTTCTGAGTATCTACCCTCAAAATTTGAAAACACTTATCAATAAAGATATATGCACCCCGATGTTCATTGCAGCATTATTCGCAATAGCCAAGACATGGAAACAACTAAGTGTTCTTTGATAGTTAATTGGATAAAGAAAATGTGGAATATATATACAATGGAATATCACTCAGCCATAAGATGAAAACTGCCATTTGTGGCTACATGGATGGATCTGGAGAGATTATCATGCTAAGTGAAATAATTTAGAAAGAAAAAGCTGAGAACCACATGATTTCACTCCTATGTGGGATATAAAACTGAAAGGAACAAATGGACAAGAGAAACAAACAAAAACATAGACACAGACAACAGTTTAATGGTTACCAGAGGGTAAGTGGGGAGTGTGAAGGTAATAAGATAAAGAGGGTCAAATATATGGTGATGGAAGCAAATTTAACTTTGGGTGGTGAACACACAATATGATATAGTTATGACGTATTATTGAATTGTACTTTTAAGACCTATATAATTTTATTAACCAATGTCGCTTCAATAAATTTAATTAAGAAAAAATAAATTTCCATTTTAAGATTTGTAAGATTCTATTCCCCTTTCTAATAATGTTAAGTCAATAACACAAATGTAGGAGATACTGTCCTTCTAACTCAACTACTTATGACTATGGAAAATAAAGGGAATTTAGACAAATGAAACAGAAATCTTATGTAGGTCACTATTTTTAAATCTGTTATGAAAAAAATAAAACTTTGCCCAGTGTTACAGGGGCAGACAACCAACTTGAGATTTTTCACTCATTTATGTTCCATTGCTGAGGTGACAAGTTGAGAACCACTCTGAGGGAAGCAATTGAGGAGGAAAGGACATGTGAAGTCAGAAAGCAAATGATATTAGCATTCCTTAGCGGAATTCAATCTGTGGTACTGTAGTTCCACATTGATGAAATTAATGATGTTAACTTTAAATGACTTATTTTTAAAAATCAAGTTAAAAGAAAATAATAATAAAACGACCCAACAATTACATTTGATAGGAAATTTGGAAATAATGAATGATACTTTATCAAGTCTCATAGATAAATAGGAGGATGGAATAGGGACAGTGGCAATTTCTCCATAAACTGTGGTTTACCAGAAAGATGAATAAACCCCAAGATCTGTCACTTGAAGTGGAAGAGAAAAAAAATTTTCAAGGACAAAGACTATTTTTTGTCATTCTGAGGATACTAAAAATTGGAGGTGGCAAAATTTTACCGTTTGTACCCTGCCTGAATAGCATTTTGTGCTTTATATTTTGTTCCTTCTGCTACTCACTTCTTTGATGCTCTGGTCTCCTGTGTTAATGTTTCTTTCTCATTATATAAGCTAATTTTATACATAAGATCCTATATTTCAATACACTATTCATATCTCTTTAATAGTAGATACCACAATGTATTTTTATTTAATATATTGCATTTCTGTTCTTTTTAGGAGACTATTAACTCCTTAAGGAAAATTATGATATCTTTTTTTATCTTTGTTCCTTCTAGTGTCAAAAATAGTGCCTGGAAATAAATAGATATGGGATGCTGAAATTTCCTCGAGAAAATGGTAGTTCATGACCTTCCAAACTAATCTGTCCTTGTGGCCTTAGAATCATTATCCAGAAACCCTCAGTAAATTTTCTTCACATCTTAAATCTCAGCACAAATGTTTTCTTATACTCACATGATGATAAAAATAGAACGTTAAGCATTTATTTATAATGTTGATTAGGAAAGTATGCGTAAAACTACAATATGTATCCTATTCCTATGTTATATTCGGGACATATAGTTTAACACACAATGCTTAGAGATTTCCTGAAAAAGATGAAGACAATTAGATTTAGCAAAGATTAAGTTTTATTTAAATGTTTTATTAATCAATGCTTATCTTACTTCATCAATACTTTGAGTAAACAAAAAATAATAAGTTGGGATACAGTTGCAGGAAAGTTGAAGATAATGGCTTTTATAATAAAAGCCAAGATAGACTCTAAATATTTTCTTAAAATGCAAATGAAAGCTTTAAATTCGAGTAACTGGAACTGAACATAAAGGAGAATCAAATCATTCATAAGTAATGCCACTAATAACTCCTTAAAATACATATGAGTATATCTAGTTTTTTATGTATATATGCAACATATATGCTATGCGTAGGAAAAAATTTAGACTTACATATTCCAAATCTGAATTACTGTAGTCCAAAATAAAAATATCCCTTCTCTAACCTATCATAACCAAATAGATATCAAGTCTTATAAATCTTTCACAATATTTTTGTTAACACCTACTCTTTGGAGGTAGAATATTTGCGAACTCTAATATTTTGAAGAAAAGGGTAGGTAACCATCTGTTTGCAGTGAATTTAAATGGAGCTTGCTAGAGTCTTATGTTTCTTCCTTGTTTCCATACAGAGAATTAAGGATATCTCAGTAAAAAAATTGCATTTTCATAATCTTAGGGTGGACAGGCCCTTAGAGGAGAGTTTTTATTTCTTGTCTTGATCTATATTCATTCAGTATTTCAATATATTCAATATTATTGCCAAAAAGTTTTTGTTGTTCTTAAAATTTCACATAATTTTATTATCTATTTTGTGTCTAATAACTCCTAATATTTATAATTTAATAATTCATACCACTAGATCTAAATCAAAGCCAGTCTTTCACATGCTTTTGTAGAGTCAAATTCTCGTAGAAACTCTCTAATTTGTTCCATGACATAACTGATTAACTACATTTATTATGTATGCCAATATATGTATAGATTTTGTCTAATGGTCAAGGGACACACAGTAAAAGGAAGTAAATTTCATTTTAATTGTGAAATAATTACTTCATATAGAAAATCATAAATTAGAAAATATAGAAAAAAACTTTGCACTACTCATTCCATTTTTCTATTTTCCTCTAGAATTTTCCTTACTTATGTATGCAGTAAATCCTTCTTATTATGCCAGACTTCTGAAATATCCTTTTTTGGTAAAGTTGTTTAACAAAAAATGTGTACTCACTACTACAGTGATAAAATGAGCCAATATTAACACTGATAACTCTGCTTAAATGTTATATAACTATTACTTCAAAGTTATCACTAGAGAATTTTTGGGACTTCCACTTTAATCCTTCCTTTTCCTGCTCTAATTCCACCTACTGGTTTTGTGCTTCATTTTCTTATTTTTCTGCCTAATCCCAGTTCATAGCAGGTGTTTTTATCTTCTCTCCTCTGATAGTGATTCATTTATTTATTATTAAATTTATTGGGGGTGGCATTGGTTAATAAAATTATATATAGGCTTCAAGTATACAACTCCATAACACATCATATGTACATTACATTCGGAGACCTCATATAATAGGAGGCTTACCTTTACATTTCCCTATAGCAGAGATTCTTATATTTGGTGTACTGAGGCCCTATTTTAAATGTAGATTCTAGAGTTACCACTCCCTGAAATGCTAACTGAATAGGTCAGGAATGGATCCTGAAATCAAAATTTTTACCATGTACTCCAGTTTATTGTTTTGCTTTTTGATGTATGGCTCAAGGTGATCCTTTTCATGATTTAGAGAAACAGCTGTGATGATTTCATACAGGAGAAAGCCAAGAATAAAATAATAGGTAAGAAAGAATTTTCTATTTACTATGTAGTTCCTTCTATAGTTTTTCATATAAATAGGGAATATGTGAAAAGATATGGAGATAAAAATCAACACTAATTATAAATCACAGTTTATTTCACCTGGCTTGTCTTGTTACTTGAACTCCTGACTTTATATTCAAATGCTCCATACACCTCTCTGTACTATCTCAAAATTAGAATATCTAGCAACAAATTTGATTCTTTCTCCTTCTCTACTTCTCACCTCTTCCTCCCCAGGGTCCCAAGAAAGGCCCTCAAGAAACGGCATCAACATTCATTTACTTGTCATGAAAATGTCAACTCCTCTCTTTTTCTCACACCCATATGCAATCCATCGGCAAATCCTATTGGTGCTATTATCAAAATATACCCTAAATATCACCACTAGAATATAAGTTTTCTAAGAGAAGGAGCTTCGTATATTTTGTTTGCTGTTATAGGCACACGATAAATATTTTTGAATCAACAAATTTATTTAGTGTCACAAAAAAGGTCTTATCACTTGATGTACCTATTAAATATTTACCTTTCCTTTTATGCTTTTAATTATTCAAAAAAACATAGTCTAAAGTAATTCTCACAAAAACTGTATGTATTGTTGCTTAGCTCCCTGCCCCTCCCCCCCCTGCCCCCACACAATCTCTCAGAGTAGCAAACTAATCCTGAATGGCAGGTGGTTGATCAAGTCCTGCTTCCTACTAGATGGTTACACATATATATACTCCTCTGGCAATTCTAACTCATCCTGCCTTGGCAAAATTCATCTCGACCTCACTACTCACAGCACTTGATTCTTCTTCATAGTTCCTGTCTGTGTTTAAAAAAAAAAAAAAGAGAGAGACAAATAAGATAATATTTTTTCTTTGGGTAAATACGTCTATTATTCAGAAGATTATTTTCTGTTCTCCATCAATTCCCTACATTTGGCGAGTTGCCAATATCTATCTCCAGACTGTCTATATTTGTTTCATTTATTTTTTTTTCCATATTCAATTTCACTACCTTGGTTTTATCCTCACAATCACTTTTCCTGGAAAGTCTCAACAGGCCTCTCACTGGTTTCCCAGTATAAGGTCTCTTCTCATAACTTCCACTCATTCTACCATTGCTCTGGAATAATCTTCCTCTGGGAGCTCTGATATATCTAAATTCAGTTTTAAAGACCTCCAGAGATTTCAAACTTTTAAAAATTGAATCCACCATGATATAACACAACAGGTATCTGTGTGTCAGATACCCACAAAAATAAAGAAGACCACAAAATAAGCATCAGAGGAGATTATTTGAAGTCTCTATTACATTTGAAATTACCCAGACAAGTCATGAAAGCCCATGTTTTACTGAAATTCCCTGAGTGACGTTTTTAGCATGGTTATTTATATATCTGCTAGCAATCATAAACTTACTCTTGCTACTTCATTGACTTAGGTGTAATTTCTTTTCCTCCTTTGGAACTTTTCAAAATTATACTCACATGCCAACTATACCTCAAATGCTACTTCTTTGGCAAAAGAATACTTCCTATCCCAAACCAGACCCAACTTTTATGTTTCTATGTTCTAACATTTAGCATATACCTCTTTAATAACACTCATACTATAGTCTGTTGTTTACATGTTACTCTCTCTCACAAGATTAGAAATTCCTTGTAGGTAAGGACCATGCCTCATTTACTTCCGTGTTTCCTCTACAGGATGCAATAAAACAAATTACACCTTGTGGGTGTTCAGTAAGTATTTGCTGAATGAAATAAGAAAAGGAAATAGCTCTAAATTAGATAAGCTCGAGAAAATCAATGTGTTGGTTCAGTCTGCTTTATTTTTTTGCTCACTTTGTGCTTGTGTAGTTAAACTGTGCTCTCTGCTTCTTCTCTATGCTGCTTTTACCTTCATTTGGATGATCGAGATAATATTTCCATGACTTTAAACCAACAATCTATAGATACTGCCATTGTTGCTGATGGTGACTGAGCACTCAGAGAAATATTATGAACTCCTATTTACCAGGAGAGAAAATCTATGCCAGGTTGATTTTTGCTGCTGCTCCTCTTCTCCTCTCTGTGGCCAGGTACCTACGATGAGTTATAGATCACTGAGACAGTGGTGATTAGTCACTGAAACTCTAATCTCTTTAAGCTGAGTTAAAAAAAAAAAAAAAAAAAACATACATGAGAATTTGTGTTGTCCTTAAATTACACACATTGTATTTTTCGACTTGCTATGCACACTAGCATAGATATACTATCCAAGGAGGAAAGGAAATGGAGAACAGAGCACTGCATTTATTTACTGTTCAGGAATGGGGAAGCCAAGCAGTGATATGTAAAACTATTTAAACAACTAACATAATAGCAGCTCTCTAATACTAAATTTCACTACCTGAGAAAAACAGTGAAAAATAGCCCAATCACACAGGTTGTTGTAGGATTAACTAAAATGGTGAATGACAAATATTTTTGTTGAAGAGTTATGTAATTAGGACAATATAACCACTCCAAATAGCCTAACATATAAATTCTACTGTAATCCACTTGATTCACAATAGTGAAAAGTTTTGATAGAACTGGTTCACTACGTCAAAGGTCTGCTAGAACTAGCAACTCCTCCCTTCTCTGGGCAACGGTACTTTGATTTTTACAAATCTATAATTTGATGGGTATTTCAAGAACCTGAGGACTCAGAGTTAGTAAAAAAGTTTACTGTTTTCCTTATTACCCATTAAATGAAGTGTTTAGAACCATCTAGCTAATACCAACACCACTCTTGCACTCCATCTGAAAGTATAATTTTTTTTAACTGTCTGCACTGTTTAGTGTGCTTATGACCAGAATTGTTACAAGTCACTCGCAATGGCAGAATATCAAAAGATTCCTAAAGCAGGGTCTCTGTGGGAATTCCCAAAACATCCTATGCTCAGTCAAGGATGTTTGGCCCTTTCTATTGAAGAAAGTATGAAGTCATGGTAACATTCAGTCTTAGCTCTCTTACCTCATTGAAACACAAATCGTCAAATATTTCCTTAGACTTGTATAAAAACATAAATAACAACTAAGAATTACTTCAAAACAAAAAGCAAAGCAGGTTTAAGTAAGGATTTTGTACATTACATGTTCTCCTTAGTTATTGCAGAAATATATCATGTAATTTGGAAAGATCTTGGTATAACTTCCTTGAGAAAAAAAGAAAAAACAAAAACCTGCTACAGTTTTTAAATCCCACTTGCTTTTCATAAGAAAAGCAGAATAGTTTCATGGAAATCTCAAGGGGATCTCAGTGCTGGGGAGAGATTTTCAAATGTTCTCCCCAAATCATTGGTTTAGTAGTTATATAATATTCATTTTAATGTGTGTACTCCTTAAGATAGTGACGAATATTATCACAAACATAATTCAAATCACTGAGGATTTATTTAAAAAGTCATTTCAAAGAAATTTAAAGCCTGCAATGCCTAATTTTTTAAAAAATGTACTTATAACTAAAGTATTCCTCCTGGTGGAAATCTAATACTTTAATTCATTTGGTAGCTAAAACACTCTTCAATGCCTGACACTGTTGAAGACACTGAGGACGCACCCAGAAAAATAAATAAATAAACAAACGAATCAACATATAATGAATCTATGCTCATGGAACTTATATAATACTTAAGGGAGAAAACAGAAAAATCAATGGATAAACCAAGAATATAATTTCAAATAGTAATAATTTCTATGACAAAAATCAAATGGAATGCTATCAAAGTCCATGAGGTAGGTAGTGATTCTGACTGGGCCTTCTTAGAGACCTTGTCTGAAGATGTGAAATGTGAACTGGGAAGGATCCAGCCATGATAGAGTCAGAGGGGGTTATAAATTGTGAAGACTCTAAAGCAGGAATATATTGAGTCTGGTCAAGGAAAATAAATTTGCTACAATGATCAATGAGATCAAGGGATGTTTCTTCTTACATGAATATTAATTCTAGAATTTACTCATTTCTAATGTATTTATCTTTCTTGCTTCCCTAAAAGCTAGTAATTTACTCAGGAGGTAGTTGAAAATATCCCTTGGCTTTGGGAAGGTCAAGACCTTATATCCACTTTTGGCATTGTTAAAGTTTAGAAAATAGCTTCTTAATCCTGCTTGAAAAAACTAGAGTGTATTAAAATCCTGTTAGCCATATAATGCAATCT
>NW_011889041.1:1953409-1958514 GCF_000151845.1 Pteropus vampyrus
CATTAAATGAAGTGTTTAGAACCATCTAGCTAATACCAACACCACTCTTGCACTCCATCTGAAAGTATAATTTTTTTTAACTGTCTGCACTGTTTAGTGTGCTTATGACCAGAATTGTTACAAGTCACTCGCAATGGCAGAATATCAAAAGATTCCTAAAGCAGGGTCTCTGTGGGAATTCCCAAAACATCCTATGCTCAGTCAAGGATGTTTGGCCCTTTCTATTGAAGAAAGTATGAAGTCATGGTAACATTCAGTCTTAGCTCTCTTACCTCATTGAAACACAAATCGTCAAATATTTCCTTAGACTTGTATAAAAACATAAATAACAACTAAGAATTACTTCAAAACAAAAAGCAAAGCAGGTTTAAGTAAGGATTTTGTACATTACATGTTCTCCTTAGTTATTGCAGAAATATATCATGTAATTTGGAAAGATCTTGGTATAACTTCCTTGAGAAAAAAAGAAAAAACAAAAACCTGCTACAGTTTTTAAATCCCACTTGCTTTTCATAAGAAAAGCAGAATAGTTTCATGGAAATCTCAAGGGGATCTCAGTGCTGGGGAGAGATTTTCAAATGTTCTCCCCAAATCATTGGTTTAGTAGTTATATAATATTCATTTTAATGTGTGTACTCCTTAAGATAGTGACGAATATTATCACAAACATAATTCAAATCACTGAGGATTTATTTAAAAAGTCATTTCAAAGAAATTTAAAGCCTGCAATGCCTAATTTTTTAAAAAATGTACTTATAACTAAAGTATTCCTCCTGGTGGAAATCTAATACTTTAATTCATTTGGTAGCTAAAACACTCTTCAATGCCTGACACTGTTGAAGACACTGAGGACGCACCCAGAAAAATAAATAAATAAACAAACGAATCAACATATAATGAATCTATGCTCATGGAACTTATATAATACTTAAGGGAGAAAACAGAAAAATCAATGGATAAACCAAGAATATAATTTCAAATAGTAATAATTTCTATGACAAAAATCAAATGGAATGCTATCAAAGTCCATGAGGTAGGTAGTGATTCTGACTGGGCCTTCTTAGAGACCTTGTCTGAAGATGTGAAATGTGAACTGGGAAGGATCCAGCCATGATAGAGTCAGAGGGGGTTATAAATTGTGAAGACTCTAAAGCAGGAATATATTGAGTCTGGTCAAGGAAAATAAATTTGCTACAATGATCAATGAGATCAAGGGATGTTTCTTCTTACATGAATATTAATTCTAGAATTTACTCATTTCTAATGTATTTATCTTTCTTGCTTCCCTAAAAGCTAGTAATTTACTCAGGAGGTAGTTGAAAATATCCCTTGGCTTTGGGAAGGTCAAGACCTTATATCCACTTTTGGCATTGTTAAAGTTTAGAAAATAGCTTCTTAATCCTGCTTGAAAAAACTAGAGTGTATTAAAATCCTGTTAGCCATATAATGCAATCTCCAAATTGTATCTGTGTATGTACATGTGTGTGCACGCACATGCATTTATTTATATGTTTTTAAGTTCTTAAATTCTTAATCTCCCTCTTTCCATTGAGACAATTTGGCTTAATTTCGGTGACTAGTTGCAAAATTCATTATACCTGGGGAGGAGGAATACATAAATCCATAAAATAGGATAATTTTACTGACTTTCAGGAATCTGTGAGTCACCATCACCATTTCTGATGTATTCAAAGAAAAGGTCTTTCTAGGCTTATCCATGTCTGAAATGTAAACCAAGCCCAAGCACATAAATGTTCCAATAATTATAAAGTCCTTTTTTTGCACCAGCTGGTGAAATTTGTTAATGTATCTGTTTTTAAGCTTTCTAAAATTGGGGAACTTTTATATTAAGTATTCTAATTGGATAAAGTTTTAAGCTACTTTTTCATAATAAAAAGTTGACTCAGTTTCACTCAAAGACAAAATGGTTTCATAAGCACTTAACCATACCTCTCTACTTGTATTTCAGAAAGATTAGCACAATCTGTATGTTTTAAGAAAGATAAATTGGCTTCAAAATGGTGTTTATAGTCAATATGGTTCTCTACCAAAGTGAGAGACTTATCAAATTCATTCTTAACTGATTAAATAAGTTATTATATGCAGTATATTTTTGACCCCATTTCTATAAATGTAGTGATAAAATCAAGGCCCCACATGGTTGTGAAACATATGCTTCATAAATTCATTTTAGAATCACTGAGTAGGAATAAAAACAATAAAAATCTAGAAAAAGACATATTTTTAACCACTGTCATATTCCCATTGTGAACTGGAAATAGCAAATAAAATTTATTTATCTTTTTTCTATTTATTTACTTATTTCCAGTTTTAAAACTTCCTATATATATTTGTAAATGTTTTAAATTAAGTTTATTGGGGGTAACAGTGATTAATCACATCATATAAATTTCAGGTATACAATTCTATAATACAACATCTGTATGCTCCATTATATAAAAGTGTTTAAACTAACCTGTTTTACAAAATTTGGGATGTTAACTTATAGAGAAATGTTTCCTGTAATTCCCTAATGGCTGAGCTGGGATCAATTTGATATCTTCATCGATTATTTGAATAATAAAAATGCCATTAAGATCAATTTTTAAATGAGTATATTTAGGGAGTTACAAATAATTTGGAGTAAAAAATTGGAGTTTTAGTTGCAAAATATGAAAAATTTTTGTTGGACCTCAAATTTTTCATCTTTTGGGTTTGCGTGAGTTCAAAAAATGATCTAAAGGCCAAAATGATGAATGGCTAGGAGTCTAGTGACCCACTGAAACTCAAAAAAATAAGTTATTACAAAAATAATGTTAGCAAAAATTTTATTGAATATTGGAAAATATTAATACAGCCATGATATGCAAGATTCAAACATACAGTTTTCAGGAAAGAAATATGAAAAATTATGTGAAGAGATTTTCTTTTTAAATTTAAACATTCGGCAAAGCAAAAACAGTTTTTCCTATGTTTTAGTCTTCTTTTTTCTTTATTTTTTCCTCTTCATTTTCTCACTTTCTTCTTTTCTCCTTTTCTTCCTTATGCATCATGTAGAAAGTATCATAGAACTAATTATTTAGAAAACTTTGGTTGTTTTATATTATTGATTTTTTTTTTTTCATTAAAGTAGGCTTGATTTAATAAACCCCAAAGAGGACACAAACTCTGGTGTGAAAACCGGAAAGACCTTTACAAGTCCTTCTTCCTTTGGATTTATTCTTTACGTTAACTCCAGGATGTTCTTACAAGAAATGCAAACCAAGGACAACACTCTCCTTCAAACCTTTCAAGGCCTCCTTTTAAACTACGGTGACAAAGCCAGCAGAGACCTTCAGTATTGTACACAAGGCCTTTTGTAACCCAACCCTTATCTAATGCCCCAGCTTCATCTCTAGACTCTCATCTGCAGTTACACTTGAATTACTCAATTGCTTAACATTCTCTTCCTAGCCCATGCCATTTCACGCATCTTTGATTTTGCTCATTTTGTTTCCTCTTCTTAGAACATCCTTACCCAATCTTCTTCACCTGTGTATCTAGAATTTATGCATTAAAACTCAGTTTAGGTGTCATCTTCTCCTGAATCTTTTTCTAATCCCCCAGAGAGAACTAAGTGTCCTTCTTATATACTTTTACTACATTCTGTAACCTATCTATCAGAGCCACATTATATTGAAATAATCTATTAATATGTTTGTGTCTTCTACTGGCTTTTTGGTACCTTGGTTTTTATTATCTTCTTACCCTAGATGCTTAGCACAGTAATCAGCCCAAGTTTTACAAATATTATGTTACTTTTATTGACAAAGATACAAAATGTTAAGTGGATATATCTATCACTTTATCTTATGCTTATGCTATTATTTGTTTCTTCCAAATTCCCTTGTTATGAGTCTATGCAAGTTAAAAAATACTTTTAACTACTGTATAGTTTCTATGACAGAGACTGGGTTCCTATACACTTTCAGCCACACTTGCATTTAGGGTGATACAATGTGATTGATTTGGGCCAAGTGATTATGGCATGATTGACATGTGCTGCTTCTTGGCAAAGACAGTTAAGAACCAGTATATTTTTTTCCAGTTTACTCTTCTCCTACCATGACAACTTTAGACTCTATATCACATCCCCAAATTAAAAATAAAAATAAAAAACTTAAAATAACAAACATGTGTTATCTTACAGCTTCTAAGGGGTCAGGAATCTGTGAGACTCTTAGCTAGTTCTCTGTCTCAGTCTTGTCATTAAGTTTCAGTCAAGATGGAGGGTAGAGGGAAGGGTGATATTGCAGGCATTTGAAGACCCAATCTGGCTCAAAGATTCACTTCCAAGATTATACCTGTGGTTGTTTTCTTCATGGCTGTTGGCTGGATATTTCAGTTCCTTACCACATGGGTTGCTCACAACAAAACAACTTACTTTCCCCAGAGCAAGAAATTCAAGAGCGATAGAGAGAGTGAAGCTCAAGACAGAAACTGTAACTTTTTATAATGTAATCTTAAAAGTGACATACTATCACTTGTGCCATATGTTCTTGGTCACCCAGACCAATCCTGGCACACTGTGGAAAGGGACTACACAAGGGTGTGAATACCAGAAGATGAGGGGACATTAGGAGTCATCTCGGAGGCTGTTTACCACAGAGGCCACCTGTTAAAGGTGGTACATTAAAAATGGAGAGTACCTGGACCATGAGTTATTGGATGAAACAGACTATCCAACACATGTTAGATATTAAATAAGCAAGGAATAAACTTTTGTGATGCCAAGCCAATGAGAATTCAGGGTTTATTTGGTACTAGGGCATCGCCTAGCTATTCAGCCAAATAAAGGTCTCATAAAAGGTATGTCTGTGATAATTAAAAGAAAGAGGAGACTATGATAATTAAAAGAACTTCAGATATTCTAGGACTTGTAAGAGTAACTTGTCACTTTAATTAAAACATTGGAACTGTTTTTCTTTTTTGCCATGATTGCTAATTTGGTTAATGTGCATCTGTACTCAGAATGTTACCAAAATCAGCTATCAGAGATGTCATAGCTGAAGGCCAGAAAAGGATAGTTAGCATCCCTTATCTTAACCTCCTCTAATACAGGAAAC
>NW_011889041.1:1960089-1970466 GCF_000151845.1 Pteropus vampyrus
AGAATACAAATTGGTACAACCACTATGGAAAACAGTATGGAGGTTCCTCTAAAAACTAAGAATTGAACTACCAGCAATGACCCAGCAATCCCTCTCTGGGTATTTACCCGAAAAACTTAAAAATATTTATCTGCAAAAATATCTGCACCTGATGTTCATAGCATTATTCACAGTAGCCAGGACATGGAAGTAACTGAAATGTCTTACAATAGATGATTGGATAAAGAAGATGTGGTACATATTTTCAAAGGAATACTACTCAGTCATAAGAAAAGACAAAACACTGCTATTTAAGACAACATGGATAGACCTCAAGATAATCACGCTAAGCGAATAAGTCAGACAGAAAAAGTTGAAAACCACATATCACTCATATGTGAGATATAAAACTGAAAGCAACAAAAAACATGACAAACAAACAGAGACTCATGGACACAGATTAGTGGTTACCAGAGTGGGGGAAGGTAGATAGGGATTAAAGAGGTCACATATTTGGAGATGGAAGGAAATCTAACTTTGGGTGGTAAACACATAAGGCTGTATACATATACAACTTACTGTTGAATAATACACTTCAAACTTATTTGATTTTGTTAATCAATATCACCCAATAATTTTTAATAAAAATAATTTTAAAAAGAAAAAAATTAAAAAGAAAAAAAGAAAATATATATTAATTCTGAATAGTTTGTTTTTTGTTTATGAGAAAGTTCTACTGGCAAGAAATTTACTGCTATTTGAAATCTATGTCAAATATATTTACTTGGTTAAGAGATTATCTCTCACTGAGAACAAAGGAATAATAAATAATTCAATCTTAAGGGTCAGTTGTTTAAAATACTGATTATATATGTCATGTATTTCATTCAATAGCATCCCAAAGTGTTCCATTGTCAGTGTCTAAAGGTCATTTTATTTCTGGTATGATGGGTAATATCTCTTTGGACATATTAAACACCTTATGCTCTAGGAACACTATTATGTGATACAAAGATTGACACATTCAGTCAAATCAGTAGAAACATATTTTTTTTCTAAAAAGTTAACATTAATTATGTCAAAAAATAATAAAATGCATGTGTAGGTTTGAAAACTGAAAAAGAAAAAACATCTTTAGATTATCTGAGATATTAAATGTTTAGACTCTTACCTTAAATTGTGTCTAAAGACAGCATTTTCAATAACAAAATAATCCTTAACCACAGTTCTCTAACATTTATACAATGAGTCACCCCCCAGACCAGGCAAAAGCATTTTTGGCAGCACCTATGTTATCTTGAAATTTTCTCTTGTAAAGTAACTCTAGCCTGACCTTGATTAGTTTATCAAATGAGCTCATCCTCATAGCTGAAGTATTATAGTCTATCAAAGAAATTGCATGACTACATGACAGAACTCTGTGAATTGTCCAGAGGGCACACCTAAGCATCATTTCTACTTTCTTTTCTTCTGTGTTTCTTAATCAGGATGAAGTAATGGAACACAACTGTCCCATGGAATCTAATAAATTTGTATTTGAAACCTAGTGCTGCTACCTACTGTATGACTAAACTTTGGAATAAGTTAAAATAGCTTTTTGAATTTCATTTTTCTCATTTGTAAAACCAAACTATTAATCTACTGGTTAAAAGTTTGTTATGATGTATCAATGAAATACATATATTCAGTGTGGAGCCTGGCATACAGTACTCAATAAATATTTTTCGTTTTCCTTTGCAATGAGAAAAGAAACTGGAGATGAATATTCTCAGCTTCATCCATCACATGACACTGACTTAACCTTAGCAATGAGGCATTACTTAATGGTGCCAAAATCACTAGGAGTGTGGGATATGTCAGAAAGCTAAAAGAAGAAAGATGGAAAGATCTTTCACCAATAAAATAGCACCAGCAGCGGATACTCTTGAAATTTGAGGAACTGATGAGAATTCAAAGACTTTGTAATGCTAACATAGCTAGAGTACCTGAGGATTTGCAAATATATTCTAAAATATGAAATAATAAAAATTCACATAAATATATAAAATACATATGTATGCCCTAATATAATCAAGGCAATACTTTAAAAATGGAATATTGTATTTGTATTCGAGTGTTAGATTTGGCCTCTTGAAAATTGGTATCATTTTCATTATTTCTTTTTCCTCATATCTTTTTTCAAAAATAGGTAGAATCCATTACATTCAAATTATCAGTAGTATGTTATCTCATTAGTGTCTGTCCATGATAAATGTTGCTGTTATCTACAAGACAGACATTTTAAAAGTTTTCACTGAGATTTTGTTCAAGTCAAAAATATGATTTATTTCACTAAATAAAATAAATGATTATGGTTTTAGTAAAAATGTGGAGGCATCAGGTTAATTATTCAGATAAGCATAGTTTACATTCTGTAACTAAAAACACACAAGTTTAAAGTTTAATGGCTATATTAATATTATCACTTACAGTTACTATCCATGACTTTTATGGAGTCCTAACAGAGATGAATAATGTATCATCACTAACCTGTTTTTGTGTCCTGTGTAGGAAAGGGTGGGTTTACACACACCCACAGAACTGAATTGGGCATGAAGAGAAATATAAATGTCTCTTAGGCTTCGGAGTAGTGAAAACTTATAGCTCTGCCATTTCCATATCTGGGACATAAGAGTAGCTCTGTAAGAAGCAACGCTATTACAGATAATCCTCCCATCCCACCCACCCAATTTAGCTTAACTGTTATTGGGTGGAGTTCTTAAAGGGCAGTGTGCTTTAACTGAGTTAAATCAACATATTACCAGTGTTCATGTCTGTGTGTATGTGGGTGCTATTTAAAACATTAACAGTGACAGACCAACCAACTAACCATTCAAAAACTCAGTGAACGGGACCAGTGCAGGCAAATTTTAACTATGAGGGAAAGAGAGAGAAAATCGTGATAGAAATGACTTTCACCAAGAGGTAGGAAGGCAACGTTAAGCAGTCAGTACAAAGGCACTAAACACCTGTTAGGGGGTGGGTGGGTGGAGCTGGTATGAAAAAGGAGAGTAACATGTGCCAATTCCATGTTAACAATAGCTTTTAGGAAAATACTCGATTGAAAAAAAAGGCTAGGTCCATTTTACTAATTCTTTTTAGGAAAACACTCAGTTCAGAAAAAGGCTACAGCAGAGGTCATAAAGAGCTACAGAATCAAAGACTGGCCACAGAGACATAAGATGGCTACAAACCACATCAGGAAGAAACTTTAACAGTGGGACTGAGGGATAGAAATGGGCATTTAGTGTTTACTATGTGTCGAGAAAAAAATATATATATATACATATATACTGTATGCATGCATACATACATACATACATATATATTTATTTGTTCGTAATATATACAGGATATCTATGTATCCTCATAAGATTTCTACGAGGCAGGAATTATCAGCCTTAATTTTCAATTGGAAAAAAAAACAGACTTGGAGAGCTCAATAATCTGTGAGTGGTCACATAAGAACCAAGAAGCACAGCTGGACTAGTCATTTGTTGAATGTTCTCCTCATTTTTCATATAGAGATAACAAAAGGGAAGATAGAAGCACTCCAGGTGAAAACCGAAATATCTTTGAATGCAAAAGTAAGAAGAGAGAGAGAGAATAGCTCATTTCCTCCAAATGTTAATGTTTGAACTGACTAGAACCCATCTCTCCATCCAGTTTCAACTCAAGGAATAAGCAGGAATTACATTAAATATATTCTTTTGAATGTTCCTAAGAGTTTTCTCCCCACCACACATATTAATTATAAAAACATAATATTGCTCAAAATGTACTGGTCAAATAATTGGATGCATCTACTTGGCTATAGTACAAGATACACTTAGGGATAGGTTATATGGGGCATAATTTTAAAGATATTGGAAAAACACTGCTTCCAAAAAGAATCTTGTCCCATCTTGCCTCCTGGGACTTAAATTCTATAATTAAACACACATGTCTTTTATTAGAACATGTATACTTATGAAATTCCATGTATGGTAATATTTGCCTTCTTTAGAAAATGCCACTTTTTTTCCAGGAAACTAATTTTCATCTCTGGAAAGAAGCATCTGATAGTGGAGAGAGGATATAATGAGAGAGAGGAACTGGAGGGAAGAAAATAAAGTGGGGATGATCAAGACTTCATCATTATGCTCAGGGCATATCCTGTTACATCATTTCACAAAAGGACATTGTGGGAGAAATGACTTCTAACTGGCACATTATATTTGTAAGATCAACAAGGCTGAGAATTTCCAAGTAGTCAGTTACATGCAAGTGCAAATGGGGAATGGACTGAAGGGTCAGTGATTACATCTGCTACCTACACTGTGGTATTTCACTCTGTTGCTGCTTTATCTTTCATGAATAATATAATCTCTTGCCCTGCCACTCCCTGCATAAAACCACTTATACCAGAGGGGTAAAAAGAAGCAATCTAATCCGTTTTGCAAATTTGACAGTGACATCAAAGAGCAGGAAGTTGTCTGTGAGTAATGACACTGCTCATTTGTTTAAATGTCAAACTTAACTTCATCAACTTTCAGGAAATATGTCAGTAAAGAATAGGTTTAAGTTCAATCAGAGAGGATTTCAGTGTCATTCAGTGCTCAGGAAAATAGCTGTCAGTATCTTCAGAGCACAGTGCTTTGAGTAAATCTTTCTTTTTAAGTTAAATGGAATTGGCTATTTCAGCACTTGGTGCTGTGGACAGTGCTCTCTTCCCTGACATAATGAAAACGAGTTGTCTTACTGTAGAATGTTTCCTTCTTGAGATTAAAACACTTCCTAGGCTAACAAGCACGCACCGCACACCCCGCCCCAAACCATTCAATTAGGCTGTAAAGACTATGTATCACAGGTCTGTGCAAAGCCAGAATGAAATGACAGCCAAGAGAAGCAAATTTTATCACAGAAATAAAGCCTGAGATAAAATTAGAGAAAATAAATAGTTATAAATTGTAGCTAGGCCTGCAAAACATGTCAAAATTTTACTGCAATGCAATAACATTTTTCTCTGGATAGGTTTTGTTGGAGAGAATGATAGTCATTAACCCCTCATGGTAATTTATCAACAGCAGACATAGATGCAAAAGAGAACAAGAAGTATATTTAATAGGCTTGCAGACAATCATGAGCAAGGGATTTATTCTCTATATGCGTTCTAGTTCTAGAGTGGAATATCAATGGAGAATTCTACATCTGAGGTCAAAATCTGAATCATATTCTTCAATAAATCATTTCATTTCTCCAATTTATTTTTTCTTCATCTATCAAATGAGAATTACTTTGAGGTGTAAGTGAGAGAATGTATATGAAGAGGTCTGGTTCACAGTAGGTACTCAACAGATTTTCAGTTTGGATTATTCACTTATCATTAAGTGTTGGCATAATGCAGTGAAATGTTGCTATACTAGTGGCCATGTGTCTTAAGAGTTGTAATCCTAAGGATAGATGATGAAAAGAAGGGACACGAGAAAGGCAGTATTATTAATAGATATATCTTTATAACAAAGGACCCTAATCATGTGTATTTCCACCTTCATCCACCTTTGCAGCCCCAAAAGATTTCTTTTATGTTTACCTTTTTAAAGAAACCAAAAAAAGAAAAATAGCCTGAAAATAATACAGAAAGAGGAAACTAAAGTTTTCAGAGGAGTCTTAGCTCTCTTATCAAATATTGTTTTACCAACTTTCTCTAGAATGTCTCTCAGTCACATACTACCAACTACTCTGCCTGCTGAATTGGTGAGAGACTACTTTGAATGTTTCCTGCCCAGACTGACACACTTGGGGAGAGAAGGTAAAAATGAGATTAGTGCTGAAAGCTTGGTTAAGTTCTTCCATTGCAGCTACAAATTATTTGCTTCGGACTTCAAAGTTTCCTAGCCTATCTCACCTCACTCATCTTCTTCTCTTTTTATAACCGAAAATCGAGAGCATCTTCTCCTAGCCTCTCCCATCTCCTCCTGTCATTTTCAACAGAGATTCCCTCCACACTGCCCTCTGCTTTTGAAACGCCTCCCACTCTCCATTCATCAAGATACATGCTCCTTCCATTCACAATTCATGTTAAGTCCTCTCTTCGCTCCCTTCCACGGATCCTTTTCTTTAAGTGGATTTCCCAGCTGCCCTAATAAATTCCATCACTGTAGCCACCATATCGCTATTGCAACCCCTGCTCAACCCTCAGAAATTATGCCGAGGTGGGGAGTGAGTAAGAAATTTATGTTTGTGTGCAAACCTAGACAGTGACAAATAGAGAGAGCCTAGCATTAAGCTTGGTCTTGTCTTTGAAAAAAAAAAAAAGAAAAAGAATCAGTTATTAATACTTCCCAGGCCTGGCAACAAGCATGCTCTGGAAAAAAATATTGGTCGAGTGGATGAATGAATGAATGAATGAATGATGAATGAATGGGTGAATTATTTGGATCTCTCTGGTACTTTTCTCAGATGCCCCTCCTTCTTCTTGCTTGTTCCCAGCATGGTTCCGGTATAATTCAGCTTCAGTGCGTGAGTACATCTCCCAGCTTTGCCTGTGTCTCCACTCCCTGCCCTCCTTTCATTACCACCTCTAGGCAGAGCCTAAATCTCCTCGCCAAAGGGCACTCTACCTCTCTCGCAAATCCTTTGTGACTTCAACAGCCTAGGCAAGCTTGCTCTTTAGAGGCACAGCTTTCCATTCTGCCAGCTTTACCTCTCCCCAAACCTCCGAAACACCCAGTCACGTTACACAAAAGGATGACTAATTTCCCCACACCCAAAATCCACCTGGAGATCTGGGTCGATGCCCTTTTCCCGGAACTTGTAACCTAAAGTGTTCGCAAAAGAAATGCAGTTCCTCGCTTCTCCCAGCAGAAAAAGCAATCACCATTCCAGGATTCAGTCCTGGTTCCTAAAATCAGAAACTTTTTTTTTTTTTTTTTTAAATAGAAAACCCCACCCCAAGAGCAGCGACCTCTTTGTTTTCCTCCCAGGGGGAGGGAGTGGTCTCAGAGTCTTTGCAGCCTGGGGTGGAGGGGACGAGACAGCCCTCTGGAGGATTGCCCGGGACAAGACTCACCCAGGACGTTCCCAATGAGAGCCACCACGAAAACGATGATGTACCCAGCGATCAGGACCCACTCATATTCTTTCGGGTGTAGGTATTCCCTCCACAGGTACCGCAGGAATTCCTCGTCGTCATAGTCGGTGGGGTTTAAAAACGGCTCTTGAGTTTCATTCAGCTCCAGAGCAGATGACCAGTTGCGACAAGGGGGTGAGTCCTCCAATTTGGTGCCGGACATCACGGGCTCGAGTCCGGTTCCACTCAGTGATGAAAGCTGCTCTTCTCCTGCCCCATGAGCACTGATGATTCGCGGTGGGAAAGGCTGCTCCGAGAGGCGAGAAGGGGCTCCAGAGCAGAAAATGACGTGAAAAGTTATTGAGCCAATGCCTCCAGAGTCTTATGCCCGGCAACTTCTTCAGCGGCTTTCCTGTCTTTGCAGGCGATTTTGCACCGGGAAGAGAGGCAGCTGAGGACCCAGGGAAGGGACACTGGAGGCTGCAGCAATGACACCCGGAGGAGAAGCTACCTCTGGCTCAGCTCAAGCTCAATTACTCCTCATTCCAGCAGAGTCCGCAGCCCACAGCCTCCTCCCGCGCGGAGGGAGAGCTGAAGCTGAAGTAGGGGGGAAAAAGTAATGAAAATTATTTTAACCTGTTTCCCTGTCGGTTAACTCTCCCTCTTTTCCGCCTTTTTTCTCCATTTCTCACGTTCAGTTTCTGTAAACCATAGGTAGACCTGTGTAGTTTTGTGGCCGTGGCAAGCATGTCAACACATGGTTAATATAGGATTTATTCATGCATTTGTCTCTGTAATGTAAATATAACGGTAATGAGGGGGAGCCGCTGCGTTCCTTCCGCAGGACTATGCAAAAGTCATTTCAGGGAAATATTTTACCATTTGTTTAGTTTTGCCAATTTAGTACTTGCTGAATCTTTAAGGTGTCCCTTCCTCTCCCCGCTCCTCCAAACTGGGGAATGAGACCATATTTGAACTGAAAGATATATTTAGCTGGAATTCCTGATTGCAACAGCAAATGTCATATGAGATAAAGCAAATTCTTGAAGGACACCAAGGGTCATACATGTGCTCATAGTTAATATTGTCAAGAAAAGGAGATACAACACACAACAGCCTCAAACAGATTTTCAGTAGGACCTAGTGGTATAAGCGGAAGTGTTCTCTCTGGTGAATTCCACACCCCACAGGTCTTCTCATTGACTCAGTACTAATATTACCTGCCATTCTCTCATTTATTGATTTTTGTCTCTAAGAATAGTATTTCGAGATTTGTCTGAGTTCAGGATCCTTTTATTCACAATAAGTGTGATAAGAATATATTGCATATTGCTTTTGATTGATTATAATTTTAGACTTGGGAGGGACCTTGGAATCATGTAGGCTGAACTTCAGGTTAATATTAGAAGCCTCCTGACAACGTTGCTTATGTATCTCCACCTAGTTTAGATGTGATCGCCATAATTTACTACCTCCACCATCATGGGACTGCTCTAAAGATTAGAAAACTGTTCCTTACATTAAAATAAAGTCTTAAACCAGCATTTGTCTTTTTCAGTCTTTTACCTCCAATTCTCAGTTTGCATGTTGGTGCTACATGGAACAATCCTTCCACAGGACAATTCTTCACATATTCAAATTGAGCATCTCAGCTCCCTCCCCTTCCCATGCTCACTATGATCACTTTTCTTCCAATTATTTCCATTGTTTTTCAAATGGAAAAACACCATCTCTACCACCCATATTTGCTTGGTCTCCCTTTAGACAATTGTCAATATCTTACATAATATGCAACTAAGAGGAAATAGATTATTTGGATGCAACTAATGTTTGTACTTAATTATTTTTTCAAAAGTCACAAGACACTGTTGGTTCATATTGAGAATTCAGTCAACTCCCCACCCTGACCCTATTCATAATTCTTCATAGTTTTTGTACATTATAGTTTACAAAATTCTTTTATACATATTATTTTAAAACTCTGAAGGATTCACTATTATTAGCCTCGTTTTACAGATGAGGAAACTGTTCCTGGAGAAATTAAATGATTTATCAAAGGTCAAGCGACTATTAAGTGGCAAAACCATTCAGTTCCTCTGATCCCAGCTTAGTGCTTCTGTTCTTCTACAGATGTCGTATTTCATAAGAAATACTATTGTTTCATATTCCCATTCTACTCTAGTCAAATTTTTTTAAACAGAAGAGAATAAATATGCATTTTATTTTTTCAACAAATATTTACTTAGCGCTCCTATTTCAATCAAGTTAAACAAAGTTATTACTTTTATACATTCTACTTTCTAGTGAAATTAGAAAAAAAACAAATCAACTAATAAATACACTAGAAAAATATTAGGAAGGGATAAGTGCCATGATGAAAACAAAGCAGGGTAAAGTGATGGTGAGTGGAGAATCCCAAAGGCCATATTAGAAACAGATGGTCAGAAAGACCTGTGTAAAGCTATGACACATAAGTAAGATATCCAAATGATATATGCATATGTTAATCTAATTTTGTTAATTTTAGGTTTAACCATAATACTTAAATACTGACCCTATTATTCAAAGCATTAGCCATTTCTCCAGACCTCTTGTCATCAGTAAATTTGACCAACAGGCCTTCTGTAACTTCATTCAAGTTTATTGATACAACTCTGCTAACTTTATCCTGTGGTGTAATGTGCTCCTCTGATTTATTAATATCTTCTCTTTCATGTACTATTTTTTTTCAAAATGAGGAAGTTTGTTTCAACTCTAGTACCAATCTATATTCATTAATGTCTGCAAATTCCTTCTCATTGACAATTCATAAATATGGACACAAAATGCTATATACTAAGTACTCAGTGTCCTTAGCTTTCATTTTGTGGCACTTCAAAATGTCTATACTTCAATCTGCTCTTTTTAAGTCTTCTACCTGCAATTAGTTACAAAAATGTAACTAAGAAGTGAGGCTATTTTCAAGATTTTGTTCTGTTATCTGCTTTATGTTATGACAAGCCTGGATTTATCTTGATCCTACAAGTATTCGATTTCTTTCTGCCCATAATTTATCAGGTGATTTATTTTAAATATGTGGTACTCCAGTGCCATATAAAAATTCTACTCAAATCTTCAAATTACTATTTGTTTTATCTTTTACAAGTACATTCAAGATAACTATTGCAGTATTTATTTTAATCTCCTCCCTTAGATCTTTTGGGACATTTGAAAAGAATTTTTAATTCTGTAGATATTATTATTCTTTTCGATTCAAATCTTTCTGCCAAATGTAGAGAAAAGGAGTCAATTCAACATTAGAAGACAGT
>NW_011889041.1:1971783-1975730 GCF_000151845.1 Pteropus vampyrus
TTTTGCCTAAAATAGAGAAAAGGAAACTATTTAAAATAAGAATACAGTAAAAAAAAAAAAAAAAAAAAAAACAAACTTCCATATTTGTCCAATGATGACCTCTTAAAGTTATTATAAGAATTATATGAGTCGATATTTTTAGAACAGTATCTGGTATATAGAAAGCAATCTGAAAATGTTTGCTGAATAAACTTTTAAACTATATGATCTCATGGTGTGAATACTCTCTGCCATACATATCAATTACTCTTTCTAAGTGCTAATACATTTTTTTAAAAAAAGGAAACATAGCTCACAATAGTCTGAGTAATTCTGTTTAACTATCCAGCTTAAATTTTTGTCTGTCACTTTTATTTTAGGTCTCTAGCTAACCTGAATATATTAAAAATGATATAGAAAAGAAAAATAAAACTCAACACCAGATTTTTTTTTTTCTTTCAGTGGTTGTGATTAGGTTGCTCAGAAATCTCAGATTGTATGGGCTGTCCCAGATTTTATATTCTCCTCCCTAATGTGAGAGCATACTTTCTTCTGTAGCCCTATAATAACTCTATGGATCCATTTCAATAAAAATTTCAGAGTATCTCCGGTGTGCCAGGAGTTTAGTGAAGAGCTGGGGGCATAAAGATCATTAAGACATAGTCCAGCCTCAATGATCTCCCAGTCCATTAGTGAATTAGAAATGTTATGATTTTGAATAACTGTGAGTTTCTAGGGTAGAGGGATGCACAGTGTCATGAGAACATGAAAGAACACCTAATTTGGCCCAGAGAAAACCAAAATTGTTTGCTCCTCTACAGGGAAAGTCACTTTTGAGCTGATCATTTGAAGAGAAGGAGAAGATTACATAGTGGTTAAGGGTAGGAGGTGTTCAGGCAGAGGGAGCAGCATTTCGTGAAGACTGGGAAGCAGTATGATAACATGGAGTGTGTGGGTAAAAGCAAGGTAAAATGAGCAAGGTCAGGCTTTTACAACAATCTTTGGCAGTGCTGTGGAGAATGGATCAGAGAAGAATGAGACAGAAGATAAGAGTTCTAGGTAGGTAACTAATATAATGATCCTGCTATCAGAAGGTAGTGGTTGTAAAGATTGAGAGGAGTTGGGTATCATTCAAAAATTTAACGATTTGAATAAAGATCTTTCAGAATGCAGTCATCTATTTTACTGCTTCCTGGTGGAAGGTTGACTCCAATGGAAATAGTATGTTTGAAGTTTATTTCTGTTTCTCTGTATATTTTGAAGAATAAATCGAAGATAGAAACAGAATGTCCTACTGTTGACTTCCTGGTATTTGAAAAGAAGTTGTTTTCCTTCCTTCTTATCTGTCGGAATGAAACTAAAGTCGAGTCTGAGCACTCTCATTAATAACTGTATTGAGCATATTTATTCCCAAATAAATGCATTAGTTTTGCAGGAAATTATCTGGCATCTCTAAGGCTCCGAACACCACATTTTCTTACAATATGGCCTTGAGCTAAATCTTTCTTGAAATGTCTTTGAAGAGGAGTGGGGGGAGGGCTAGAAATCTATTTTTCTGCTTAAAAGGGAGAAAGGGACATCTGATAACTTGTTACTATTAGGAGTAACTTTTGAGTAGGTTGCTGAGAATAACCTCCTGCCCTAAAACACTCAGACATTAACAAAGTCATCTGTTGCAAAATATTACAAAAGAATTCTGTTTCTTTTTCTCCCCATTCCTCTTTATTCTCTCCCTCTTTTAATTATGTCTTATTTCAGATAAGATTATCTCTGTTCCTCTTGACTCCTATCGTGCATTATCAGGCCTGACATTTTCCCCATCATGGTTCTTTTATTCAACAGTATATGAAACTCTTGCTCTAGTCCTATTTCATGTTGAGCATAGACAGACACTGTTCCTCTCTTATTCGGTTTTTGTCTCACAAAAAGCACAGATGATTGAGAAAGTACTTTATAATTCAGTAAAGTAAATGCCCTGAAGCATACACCTGAAAGGGTTTGAAAGTGCAAGAAGAGACATCTACTCTATCAAAGTGGGGTCAAGAAGACTATCCAGAGGAGACATCGTCTAAGCTCAGAACTGAAGAATAAGAGCAATAACCATATTATGGAGGGGGTGGGAGAGAGACAGTTGGTACCAGATAGAAGCAAGTGCCTTGTTTGTGAGACAACATGAACAGTCAGCACTCATAGAGGGCTTACATGGGCTAAGGTCTGTGCCAAGCACATTATGTGCATTAACTAAATTGACCATTACAACTCAAGGAGATAGTTCTTACGAATTGTTATACCAATTTTACAGATGAAGAAAGTGAGATATGCAGAGGTTAAATAACTTGCCAAGGTCACACAACCAGAAAGTGGCAGAATCCTTGAGAAGAGCTGTCATGATTCAATTACTGAAATATGGGGGTTTTTTTTGGCAATAATCCAATTCGGTTCCAAAAGAAAAAAAAAAAAAAAGGTTTAGTATGACCAGCAACTTTTTTTCATCATAAGTAATAATACAAAGTTTTGATTCTTAAAAAGCACATTTGTAAAGTTATGTAAATTTCATACATTTAGAAAATTCCTATTATAAGTAGTGTTGAAGAGTAGAATTATAGGTGAAATTTTATCCCCCGCAAGGTGATGTCTCCCCCAAACCAAATCTAGCTCTGCTCTCTCAAGTGTAAATGTTTTTGTCCATACTACACACTTAAGGGCATAAATGTTGTCTAATTCATCTCTAATCCCAGAATTTAGCACAGCACTTTACATGTAGCTACTGGTCAATCACTACCTGTTGGTCAGAACTGAACTGAATTAAACGGAGGGATTCTTTTTCAAAAAAATGAATATTTTGTGAACAATTATACACATATGTCACCTTAGTTTCGGTAAAACCATGGAAATTCCTGAATGTGTAAGAATTTTTTTGCTTATTACTAAATATTTTGCCTGAAAAGGACTTAGTCTTTTTGTCTAATGTGCTACTCTATTAACTCACTTCTTTCCATAAATTAAAGGTTCTTTTTCCTCTTTACAATGGCAAATGATGAAAATGGAAAAGTAACAGAGAGTAGAAAAAGAAAATGAGTTTAAATATAATTCTAAAGTGCAAATTTTAACTTTTGGGGTGCTTGCCCATTCCAGGCACCCTCCCCTGAGAACCATACATTAGCCTCAGCTGCTCTGAAGCATGGCCTCCCCAAAAGGAGAGTGTCAGTGTAATACCTGCCTTTCCAAACAACATTTCCTTGGGCTTCGTTTCATTGAGATAGTCTCGTGTTCTTCCCATAAATGTTATTTTTCCTTGAGCTCATTTGTTGATCTTCCTTGAATATAAAGATAACTGGCTGAGGTAATGAAAATTTACTCTTTGTAGTAAGCAGTGGGTTTGGCATGTAATTAAGGCACATGATCTGATTTTTCCATATAAAATAAATTATCCATTTTATTGTGTCACTAAGATCAATTTAATTCTATTTTTAAAGGCTTTTTCTTTTTTATAAAGTAGATTTCAGTTCACAGAAAAATTGAAAGGATACAGAGATTTGCCTACCAACCCCCTCATATGCATAGCCTCTTCCATTATCAACCCTAGCAGAGTGGAACATTTATTACAATTGATAAACCTACATTGATACATCATAATGACCCAAAGTCCATAGTTTACATTATGGTTCACTCTTGGTGTTGTACGTTCCATGGGTTTGTACAAATGTATATCCTGTATCCATCATTATATTATCATACAGAGTATTTGCACTGTCCTAAAAATCCTCTGCTCCTCTATGTATTCATCCTTACCTCTCTCCTAATTCCTGGAAACCACTAATTTTTTTATTTTCTCCATAATTTTGTCTTTTCAAAAATGCTATATAATTGGAGTCATATACTATGTAGCCTTTTCAAATTGGCTTCTTTCACTTAAGAATGTGCACTTAATGTTCCTCCATGTCTTTTCATGGCTGATAGCGCATTTC
>NW_011889041.1:1979465-1981371 GCF_000151845.1 Pteropus vampyrus
TTTTTTTTGTCTATTCTTTTGTCAATATCACATTTGATTACTATAGCTTTATAGTAGGTCTATAACCATTTTAACCATTTTGACCATTATAACTGTTTTAAAACTTTTTTTCCCC
Organism: Pteropus vampyrus; assembly: GCF_000151845.1. Classification (NCBI taxonomy): domain Eukaryota; kingdom Metazoa; phylum Chordata; class Mammalia; order Chiroptera; family Pteropodidae; genus Pteropus; species Pteropus vampyrus. The sequence continues at coordinate 1,979,581 of NW_011889041.1, forward strand.
ATTGAATGATCTTGGCACTCTTGTTGAAAATCAATTAGCCACAGATGTATGTGTTCATGTTTGGAGTCTCAATTCTATTCCATTGATCTATATTTCTATTCTTACACATGTATAATGATGTTTTGATTACTGTAGCTTTGTAATATATTTTGAAAATAAGAAGCATGAGTCCATACATTTTGTTTTTCTTTTTCAAGATTGTTCTGGCTATTCAGGATTCCTTTTAGTTCTATATGAGTTTTAGGATCAACCTGTCTATCTGTGAAAAAATGGAAAAAATGGGCACTTGGAATTTTCATAGAGATTGCATTGAATATGTAGATCAATTTGCACAGTATTGCCATCTTAACAATATTAAGGCCTCCAATCCAAAAACGTGCAGTGTCTTTCAATATTATTTAGATCTTCTTTAACTGCTTTCAACAATATTTTATATTTTTCGGCCTATAAAACAATTCCGTGATTAAATTTATTCCCAAGCATTTTATTCTTTTGGATGCTATTATAAGTGAGATTGTTTTGTTAATTCCATTTTCAGATTTTTCATTGCTATTTGCATATTGCTCTTATATCCTTCATCTTTGCAGAATACATTACTAACTCTAGCAATTTTGTGTGTATGTAATATTTGTGTTATCTGCCTGAGATAGTTTTACTTCTTCCTTTCCAATCTGGATAACCTCTAATTTCTTTTCTTGCCTAATTGGCTAGAATTTCCTGTACAATGTTGAATAGAATAAGTGGAGTGGACCTCCTTGTCTTTTTCCTGATTTTAGTGGAAAAGTTTTCAGTCTTTCACCATCAAGTATGATGTTAGCTGTGGATTTTCATAGATGCTCTTTGTCTAATTGAGAATGTTTCATTCTGGTCCTTGTTTCTTGAGAGTTTTTATCATGAAAACATGTTGGATTTTGTCATCTTTTTTCTACACATGTTGAGATGATCATATGTGGAGTTTCGTTGCCCTTTATACTATCACTAAAGTGTATTATATTGGTTGATTAGGTTTAACCAATCTTGTCTTCCTAGGATAAATCCCACTTGCTCATGGTATATAATTCCTTTAATATATTGCTGGATTCAGTTTTCCAATATTCTGTTGAAGATTTTGCATCTACATTAATAAGAGATATAGATCTGTAGTTTTCTTTCATTTGATATTTTCCTATGGCTTTAATATAATAATAATATCAGCCTCATAGAAGAACTCTGGTGTTGATTTCAGTTTTACCAGTCATTAGCTGTTTGAACCTGAGGTAGTCCCTTGATAATTTAACACTTTAGACTCCTCATCTCTAGATTAATAATAACTCCATACAAATTTTTGTGAGGGTTAAATGAGATTGTTTTGTGAGCTTTGTAAACTGTCAATCACAGTATTAATATCAAGTTATAAGAAGTGTTGGTGTCAGTGTTAAGAATAGCAGCAGTGAGTGGAGTGGTAGAATTAGAAATATGTATACTTTAACTAGGATTATTATACCTTATCTCTCTTCATCTTTATTACAGCATCTGTAAAATAAGTCATAATCATTCTAGTTGTGTTATAATAACCACATTAATAACAATAATAATATAACTATAATGATGTGACATTAATATATTACTAATACTATATATATTGAATACTTACTGCCCTAAGCCCTTGACATATATTAACTGATTTCATCTTCACAATACTATGATGAAGATGCTGTTATCTTCCCTCATTGGCTAAGTGAGGATGATACCTGCAGTTTGGATAACTTGTCCAAGAACACATAGATCAGTAGTCATGGAAAATCAGTTAAG
>NW_011889041.1:1981421-1986790 GCF_000151845.1 Pteropus vampyrus
TCATATACTATGTAGCCTTTTCAAATTGGCTTCTTTCACTTAAGAATGTGCACTTAATGTTCCTCCATGTCTTTTCATGGCTGATAGCGCATTTCTTTTTTAGCACTAGGTAATATTCCATTGTCTCGATATAGTGCAGTATATTTATCTATTTGCTTACTGAAAGACATCTTGGTTACTTCCAAGTTTTGGCAGTTTTGAAAAAAGCTGATAGAAATATCCCTATGCATTCGTTTGTGTAGACATGTTTTCAACTCCTTTGGGTAAGTACCAAGCAGCTGAAATGCTGAATCATAGAGTGGAACTATGGTTAGTTTTGCAAGAAACCACAAAACTGTCTTCCAAAGTGGCTCTACCATTTTGTATTCCAAAGAACAGTGAATGAGAGTTTCTGTTGTTCCACAGCCTCACCAGCATTAGATGTTATCAGTATTCCAGAATTTGGCCATTCTAATAGGATCTAGTGGTATTTCATTTTAATTTGCATTTTACTGATGACATATGATGTGGAGCATCTTTTTATGTGCTTCGTTAACATCTGTTTGGTGTGGTGTCTATTAACACTTTGGTGTGGTGTGTGTTAAGGCTTTTGGCCTTTTTAAAAAATAAAGTTGTATGCTGTCTTCGTTGTTGAGTTGTAAGAATTTTTTGTATATTTTGAATAACAGTTCTTCATCAGATGCGTCTTTTGAAAATATTTTCTCCCAGTCTGTGGTTTGTCTTCTTCTTCTCTTGATACTGTCATTTACAAATAAAGTAATTAATTTTAATAAAATTCTGTTCATTAATTATTTTTTTCATAGATCATACCTTTTGGTGTTGTATCTAAAAAGTTAAAGACATACCTATGCTCATCTAGGTTTCTTGCTATGTTACCTTCTAGAAGTTTTACAGTTCAGCATTTTATATTTAGGTCTGTAATAGATTTGAGTTAATTTTTGTGAAAGCTGTAATGCCTGTGTCTAAATTCATTTTTTTTGCTCATGAACGTCCAATTGTTCCAGCATCATTTGTTAAAGAGACTATCTTTGCTCCATTGTATTACCTTTGTTACTTTATCACAGATCAGTTCACTATATTCATGGGAATCTACTTCTGGGCTTTCTATTCTTCCCCTTGGATTTTTTTATTTTTTTTGTCTATTCTTTTGTCAATATCACATTTGATTACTATAGCTTTATAGTAGGTCTATAACCATTTTAACCATTTTGACCATTATAACTGTTTTAAAACTTTTTTTCCCCATTGAATGATCTTGGCACTCTTGTTGAAAATCAATTAGCCACAGATGTATGTGTTCATGTTTGGGGTCTCAATTCTATTCCATTGATCTATATTTCTATTCTTACACATGTATAATGATGTTTTGATTACTGTAGCTTTGTAATATATTTTGAAAATAAGAAGCATGAGTCCATACATTTTGTTTTTCTTTTTCAAGATTGTTCTGGCTATTCAGGATTCCTTTTAGTTCTATATGAGTTTTAGGATCAACCTGTCTATCTGTGAAAAAATGGAAAAAATGGGCACTTGGAATTTTCATAGAGATTGCATTGAATATGTAGATCAATTTGCACAGTATTGCCATCTTAACAATATTAAGGCCTCCAATCCAAAAACGTGCAGTGTCTTTCAATATTATTTAGATCTTCTTTAACTGCTTTCAACAATATTTTATATTTTTCGGCCTATAAAACAATTCCGTGATTAAATTTATTCCCAAGCATTTTATTCTTTTGGATGCTATTATAAGTGAGATTGTTTTGTTAATTCCATTTTCAGATTTTTCATTGCTATTTGCATATTGCTCTTATATCCTTCATCTTTGCAGAATACATTACTAACTCTAGCAATTTTGTGTGTATGTAATATTTGTGTTATCTGCCTGAGATAGTTTTACTTCTTCCTTTCCAATCTGGATAACCTCTAATTTCTTTTCTTGCCTAATTGGCTAGAATTTCCTGTACAATGTTGAATAGAATAAGTGGAGTGGACCTCCTTGTCTTTTTCCTGATTTTAGTGGAAAAGTTTTCAGTCTTTCACCATCAAGTATGATGTTAGCTGTGGATTTTCATAGATGCTCTTTGTCTAATTGAGAATGTTTCATTCTGGTCCTTGTTTCTTGAGAGTTTTTATCATGAAAACATGTTGGATTTTGTCATCTTTTTTCTACACATGTTGAGATGATCATATGTGGAGTTTCGTTGCCCTTTATACTATCACTAAAGTGTATTATATTGGTTGATTAGGTTTAACCAATCTTGTCTTCCTAGGATAAATCCCACTTGCTCGTGGTATATAATTCCTTTAATATATTGCTGGATTCAGTTTTCCAATATTCTGTTGAAGATTTTGCATCTACATTAATAAGAGATATAGATCTGTAGTTTTCTTTCATTTGATATTTTCCTATGGCTTTAATATAATAATAATATCAGCCTCATAGAAGAACTCTGGTGTTGATTTCAGTTTTACCAGTCATTAGCTGTTTGAACCTGAGGTAGTCCCTTGATAATTTAACCCTTTAGACTCCTCATCTCTAGATTAATAATAACTCCATACAAATTTTTGTGAGGGTTAAATGAGATTGTTTTGTGAGCTTTGTAAACTGTCAATCACAGTATTAATATCAAGTTATAAGAAGTGTTGGTGTCAGTGTTAAGAATAGCAGCAGTGAGTGGAGTGGTAGAATTAGAAATATGTATACTTTAACTAGGATTATTATACCTTATCTCTCTTCATCTTTATTACAGCATCTGTAAAATAAGTCATAATCATTCTAGTTGTGTTATAATAACCACATTAATAACAATAATAATATAACTATAATGATGTGACATTAATATATTACTAATACTATATATATTGAATACATTACTGCCCTAAGCCCTTGACATATATTAACTGATTTCATCTTCACAATACTATGATGAAGATGCTGTTATCTTCCCTCATTGGCTAAGTGAGGATGATACCTGCAGTTTGGATAACTTGTCCAAGAACACATAGATCAGTAGTCATGGAAAATCAGTTAAGTCTGTGACATAATAATACTCATAAACGTAGTAATTTTTCACTCATCCAGGAGCTTTTCTCATGTTTATGTAAATAAGATAAATAAAATTTTGTTCAAATATCCTTCAAAAACTTTATGGATTTTCTGAAATAACCAATGAGTTTAAATTAAAATAAAATAAGAATGAATCAATCTAATTTTTCTATCACCTTGAAAACTATCTTTTTAAAAAAGGTTTTTCTATAATGCTGAAATGAATTAACATTATGCATGTTGAAAATATCTAACTACCACCTCCACACATCTCTGCAGTGAATAGCATTTAGGCCTTGGCAATTCAGACAAGTGTTTCTGAAATAAAACACTATACATGTAGAGAAGACATTAATAACAATGGCTGAATATCTTCTCCTAAAGACAATAAAGCCATTATCTAATTTTTTTTAGGTCTCTAGTAATGATGTGAAATGGGCTTGATTTAGACATCCTTGACTGGTTTTTGTGCTAACACACAAAACATTATTTAAATACAAACTTGACAACTAAAAGAGACTCAGAGTTCTAAGAGATTTTTGTTCTTTAACTGAGTTCGTTATTTGGTATTTTACATAAAAATTAGGGGCGAGGCTTTGAAATTTAATAGAGGCAAATCAGCAAAAGAAAACCTATTAAAATTGGCAGTAAAACTATGTATTGATTTAATCAGTTTAAACATATAGCATTAAATATATGTGATCAATGTGTTGCCAACAGAATGTGAGTTAAGTGTGTTTTAGGGTTGCATCCTGGATGCTGAGGTTGACCTGAGTGAGACATGATTGCTAATGTTGCTTGGTGCCTATATTAAAGATAGGGTCCTTATTAGATTGCAATCATTACTTTAAAAACCTTTTTTTAATGAAAGACAGTACTCAGAATTAAGAAATTTAAGTTTAGCCAAGTGCAGCGTTGAACTTTTTTAACCTTATCAACCATTCTAAATGATTTCCAATTAGAAATTTGGAGTGCCAAGTGTATTTGTCTTGTTTAAATAATAATTTACAATTTTTAAAAATAAGTATAGAAATTTTATATTGTTATAATTAAAGATAGATAGAGATTCAGGACAAGTGAAGTCCCCCCCTCTCTTAGATTATATTTAAAATTATTTAAATTCATTTTCATCATTAGAAAAAAATTTTAATTGCTTATATGGTTGAGGCATTGATATCATGATGTCAAAGTATGAATAATGGCTGACACAATTTATTTAAAACATGTTTAAAGAGTTTATGCTTAATTTCTAATTTATTGTTCATTTATAGATGGTATGTTTGGCTTTGACAAGATGTTTTGATATGTCCTCATTTGACCTATCTTGTATTTATGCTGAATAAAAAGAAGAGCAAAAAGCACAGCTAAACAAATATTATAATAACAATTTCCTCACCTCACTTACTTTTGTTGGTAAGATTCTGAGAAATAGTGGCCACATCTGCACTATTTAAGAGAAAAGCACTGCTGTGTAATATTAAAGCCTGTTGGGTGCCCAAACTAGTCTAAATATTAAATGCATTGATGACCTCTTTTGAAACAAAGTAACAATCATGAGAAAACAGTCTTTGGACTCAGCATTAAAGGTATTTTTTTTCTCCTACAAAATAAATTCTATAATTTGGTTGAAAAAAAAATAAAGCAAAACTTAAGAAAAATTACAAATATAAGAAATAATAGAGACAAAAAGATTTGAAAGTCTATGCTACAGGTAAAAATGTTTTTTTTATAAGGCCTTTTGGCTATGTTTATACTGGAGTAATCAACTACATAATTGTCCACTAGGGACCTGGCAGCCTAGTGTCTTCGTTCCCTCCCACCTCTTATCGCTGCAGGATGATTTCTTTTTTCTCTCCCTAGTTGTAGGACTTCTGTTCATCTAGACCTCAGGCGACTCTGCTTGCTGTATGTTCTGTGTCTCCATCACATCGATGTATGATTTGGTCACAAGAGCGGATATATAAATCTATCATCTATGCCATTTTTTCTGGGCTATTTCCATTTTCATGTTTTCTCTTTGTTTAAGTTCTCACTGAGTTTGTCTACACTTTTCCTAAGTTCATTGAGCATCTTTATAACCAGTCTTTTGAACTCTGCATCTGGTAGATTGCTTGTCTTCATTTTGTTTAGTTCTTTTTCTGGAGCTTTGTTATGTTCTTTCACTTGGCACATGCTTCTTTGTCTCTCCATTTTGACGACCTCCCCATGTTTATTTCTATGTATGAGGTAGGGCTGCTATGTCTCCCAGTCTTAGTAAAGTATCCTTACATAGTAGGTGTCCTGTGAGGCCCAGTGTCACAGTCTCTCTGGTCACTTGAGC
>NW_011889041.1:1986840-1991341 GCF_000151845.1 Pteropus vampyrus
CCTCTCTTAGATTATATTTAAAATTATTTAAATTCATTTTCATCATTAGAAAAAAATTTTAATTGCTTATATGGTTGAGGCATTGATATCATGATGTCAAAGTATGAATAATGGCTGACACAATTTATTTAAAACATGTTTAAAGAATTTATGCTTAATTTCTAATTTATTGTTCATTTATAGATGGTATGTTTGGCTTTGACAAGATGTTTTGATATGTCCTCATTTGACCTATCTTGTATTTATGCTGAATAAAAAGAAGAGCAAAAAGCACAGCTAAACAAATATTATAATAACAATTTCCTCACCTCACTTACTTTTGTTGGTAAGATTCTGAGAAATAGTGGCCACATCTGCACTATTTAAGAGAAAAGCACTGCTGTGTAATATTAAAGCCTGTTGGGTGCCCAAACTAGTCTAAATATTAAATGCATTGATGACCTCTTTTGAAACAAAGTAACAATCATGAGAAAACAGTCTTTGGACTCAGCATTAAAGGTATTTTTTTTCTCCTACAAAATAAATTCTATAATTTGGTTGAAAAAAAAATAAAGCAAAACTTAAGAAAAATTACAAATATAAGAAATAATAGAGACAAAAAGATTTGAAAGTCTATGCTACAGGTAAAAATGTTTTTTTTATAAGGCCTTTTGGCTATGTTTATACTGGAGTAATCAACTACATAATTGTCCACTAGGGACCTGGCAGCCTAGTGTCTTCGTTCCCTCCCACCTCTTATCGCTGCAGGATGATTTCTTTTTTCTCTCCCTAGTTGTAGGACTTCTGTTCATCTAGACCTCAGGCGACTCTGCTTGCTGTATGTTCTGTGTCTCCATCACATCGATGTATGATTTGGTCACAAGAGCGGATATATAAATCTATCATCTATGCCATTTTTTCTGGGCTATTTCCATTTTCATGTTTTCTCTTTGTTTAAGTTCTCACTGAGTTTGTCTACACTTTTCCTAAGTTCATTGAGCATCTTTATAACCAGTCTTTTGAACTCTGCATCTGGTAGATTGCTTGTCTTCATTTTGTTTAGTTCTTTTTCTGGAGCTTTGTTATGTTCTTTCACTTGGCACATGCTTCTTTGTCTCTCCATTTTGACGACCTCCCCATGTTTATTTCTATGTATGAGGTAGGGCTGCTATGTCTCCCAGTCTTAGTAAAGTATCCTTACATAGTAGGTGTCCTGTGAGGCCCAGTGTCACAGTCTCTCTGGTCACTTGAGCCGGGTGCTTCAGGTGTGTCCCTTGTATGAATCGTACAAGCTCTGCTCTTGTAGTTGAGCCTTGGTTTCTGTTTGCACATAGTGGGGGAGATTGATTCTCCAGTTGATTGGTCATAAGGACTAGATCGTGAATACAATGAAGGAGCTGTTGTTCAGAGGCTGACTCTACAGAGCAGGATTCCTTTAGCGGGACTTTGGTGATGGCCCAGTCTGTCTTTTGGGTATGTCATCCTCAAGTGTGGCCCTGGGTGGTGCTCTGTCTCTCTCTCTCTTTGAAGATGGCCACAAAGCCTCCATGGAGGGGTCTCACTGCAGGCCAGGTTCATGCACAGCCTATGCCCTGTAGAGTCCGCCAGGCATGAACCACCAAGCAATTCATGGGTGGCCACCACTAGTGCTGAGCTTGGGGCTGCTCAGCAAGAAGTATGGGGTATGCCAAGGCCAGATGCTGCTTGTTTGGGTTTTGTGAACCTTTGACAGATTTTTAGGAAAGTCCATAGCATGGGCCAAGATGAGTCATTAACCCTAGATTCAGCTTGAGTAGGTCTGCAAGTCGGGTGGGGCAGGATCTCAGAGAATCACCAGGGTGGGGTGACCAGTGATAGTCATGTTGATGGAGACTCAGATATGGTGGCCACCTAGGTATGCACACTGGGAGAGCATGGGCTTAACAAAGAAACAATGAATTCTGCCGGCACTTCTGTCTAGGAGAAAATTGCCCCTCCAGTTCTTGTGCTGAAGCTAGACAATTCGGTTCCTCACTGTATGTCTGTGGTGCCTTTCAAGCTGCTGCCACAGCTCAGTTCATATGTGGACCCTTTCACTCAGCCACAATCTCCACCAGTTTTCACAACAAGAAGTTACTTCTCTTCCTTGCATGCAACTCTGGTTTGGGAAGTCTGGTGTGGGTCTTGTGCCCTTTGCTTTTCCAGGGGGACATCTGAAGCTGAGATAGCCTTTCCAATTTTTAATGCCATTTTTCATCTTGACCCCTCCTATTATTCTAAAGGTGGCTTCTTCTGTATGTCATTAGTTATAGGACTTCCATTCAGTTAGTCTTCAGATGATTCTCAATAATGGTTGCTCTGTAGTTTAGTTATAATTTTGATATAATCATAGAGGAGGGAGCACAGTGTTTCTCTATCCTGCCATTTTAACTGAAAATTACATTTTTTTTCTCTTATATCCAGTGACTGTCAGGCATGCAGCCTATCTTTCCCCCATCCACTACCCTCTTTTCCAGATGTTTACATAAAAGTCAAGTAAAACAATTTTTTCCAGAAGCAGAGGGCTAGAGTAGACTGCAGGATGGTTGCTAGGGAAACCTAATTCTGAGATGTAATGGGAAGTCACTTCCCTCTCCTATGCAGTTCTAGTTTATGGATGCTCCTTAATTTATGGCAGGAAAATGGTGTATATCTGAAATGTTTCAACTGCTAAGATTTTACAGGGCTGGTGTTCTGAAGTTGGAAGTTCCTGAATGGGTTTCAGGTAGTATGTATATATGTTTATATTATCATTTTTATGGGAGTAGGATACATTGCATTTTCTCGAATACTTAAATGTGTATGGGAATCACCAGACTTTAAGAACCACCACTTTATAGGAGTAACTGCAATCAAATGTCTTTTGATGGACAGGGAACTTGAAGTACAGAATAACAAAATGCTCATTTTTTGTAGAAACATTTTTTTCCCCTACTTTATTTTTAGTTGTGAACTTAGATGTTGCCATGAGTGGAGAAAGTTGATATCTTTATTCAAAAATATTTACATGACTACTTACAACCTCCAGACTCCTTTTAAAAGGGCAATGTCCGGAGCAGACTTTCATGGTAATGGACTTGTTTGCTGAGCACCAGCGCCTGATCGCCTGCTCTGGGGGCACTGGGAACTTACAAGGAGACACTGAGTTGTCAGAACAAGGGCTGGAGGCAAGGCTTTCTCCCAGGCAGAAGTGCTGGTGGTATCCATTGTTCCTCTGTTGAGCCCTCTCTCCTCCCAGTGTGTGGACATAGCACTACCATAGCAGAGACATCATCATATTGGATAACAGAAGTCACTCTTCCCAGAGGATTCCCTGAAACTCTGCCTCCCCCAACTCACAGCTCTACCCAAACTACATCCAGGTGTATCCTAGGTGAGTCCGGTGTTCCTTGCTGAGCAGCTCCAAGACTCACACAAATGGCAGCTGGTCTCGATTTCTGGTGTAGGCTCTTGAGGCAACAATAATCACAGCATCTGTAGATTGCTTGCTGAATCTTAACAGGTGACCCCGGAGGGGCACAGGCTGGGGCTAAACTTGGCCTGCAGCTGAACCCCTCTCAGGACTGTGCCACTGGACACCTACTACACAAAGCCATGCTAATAAAACCAAGAGACTTAGGAGCTTTGCTTAGTACATAGAAAAAGACACAGAAATGCAGCCAAAATGGGAAGACAAGGAAGCAGAAACCATATGAGAGAATAGAACAGAGATCCAGAGAAAATGGAGTCAAGCAATCTAATAGATGTAGAGTTCAAAACAATGGTTATAAAGATGCTCGATGAACTTAGAGGAAGAGTAGATAAAGTCAGTGAGAACTTTAACAAAGAGATAAAAAATATAAAAAATGGAAATAAAAATTATAAAAGAGAACTAGTCAGAAATAAAGAATACATTATCTGAGATGAAGAGTATATTAGAGGGAATCAACAGAGTTGATAAAGAGGATCAAAGCACCAATATAGAGATAGGGAATCCAAGGATACCCAATCTGAATGGCAAGAAAAAAGAAGCCAAGACTATAATAATAATTTAAGGAGCCTATGGGACAAAATTAAATGTAAAAATATCTGTGTCATAGGGATACCTGAAGAGGGAGAAGAAGAAGCTGAATATATATTTAAGGAAATAATGATGGAAAACGTCCCTAACTTAGAGAAGGAAATAGATATACAACCTCAGGAAGCTCAGAGAGTCCAAAAAAAGAACCCAAAGAGGCCCACACCAAGACACATTATAATTAAAATGCCAAAGGTTAAATACAAAAAGAGAATCTTAAAAGCAGCAAGAGTAAAGCAGTTAGTTATGTACAAGAGAGCACTCATAAGACTAGCAACTGATTTCTCAAAAGAAACTTTGCAAGACAGAAGGGCTTGGCAAAAAATATTCTACGTGATAAAGACCCAGGATCTACGACCAAGAATACTTTATCCAGCAAAGCTATTATTTAGAGTTAAAGGACAGATAAAGAGCTTCCTAGACAAAAATAAGCTAAAGGAATTTATC
>NW_011889041.1:1991391-2015337 GCF_000151845.1 Pteropus vampyrus
AAAAAGAACCCAAAGAGGCCCACACCAAGACACATTATAATTAAAATGCCAAAGGTTAAATACAAAAAGAGAATCTTAAAAGCAGCAAGAGTAAAGCAGTTAGTTATGTACAAGAGAGCACTCATAAGACTAGCAACTGATTTCTCAAAAGAAACTTTGCAAGACAGAAGGGCTTGGCAAAAAATATTCTACGTGATAAAGACCCAGGATCTACGACCAAGAATACTTTATCCAGCAAAGCTATTATTTAGAGTTAAAGGACAGATAAAGAGCTTCCTAGACAAAAATAAGCTAAAGGAATTTATCACCACCAAGCCAGTATTACAGGAAATGTTGGAGGAACTTCTTTAAGAAGAAAAATCATGTATCAAAAACACGAATAAAGAATGATAATGACCACATATCTATCAACAAGTACCTCAAATGGAAAAGAATTAAGTGCTCCAACCAAAAGACAAGGTGGCTGAATGGATAAAAAACAAGACCCGTATATATACTGCCCACTAGAAACTCACTTCGATTAAAAGACACACACAGACTAAAAGGAAGAAGATGGAAAAAGATATTGCCTTGATAGACCTAGGGGGCATTGTGCTAAATTAAGTAAGTCAGATAGAGAAAGACAAATAACACATGATTTCACATACATGTGGATTCTAGAGAAAAAAATAAACAACAACAGAAATGGAAACAAACTCATAGATACAGAGAATATTTGAGGTCTACTAGATGGGAGGAGTTTGAGAGGGACTGTGAAAAGAGCAAAGGGATTAAAAAGAACAAATGGATGGTTACAAAATAGACATGGAGATATAAAGTGTAGTATAAGGAAAATAGTTAACAATTTTGTAATAAATATATAAGGGGGAGGAAGGATACTAGATTAGTGGAGTGATCACTGTGAATTATATAGCTCTCTAATCACTATGCTATACAACCAAAATAATATATTATTATATGCCAACTATAATTGAAAAACAAACTGAATTGTACAATGTAAATATGAGCAACTAATTGTCTATTATATTTTAATAAAACTGGAAAAAAATGGAAATAGAAACCATAACAAAGAACCATAACAAAGAACCAGTCAGAAATGAAGAATACAGTAACTGAAATGAAGAATACATTAGAAGAAATCGACAGTAGATTATATGAAGCAGAGGATCATATCTACAATTTAGAAGAGAAGGGAGCAGAAAACACCGAATCAGAATAGCAACAAGAAAAAAGAATCCAAAAAAAATGAGGATAGTTTAAGGGGCTTCTTGAATATCAAACATGTCAATATTTGCAACATTGGGATACCAGAAAGAGAAGAGAGAGCAAGAAATTGAAAATCTATTCGAAGAAATAATGATGAAAAACTTTCCTAACCTGGTGAAGGAAATAGATATACAAGTCCAAAAAGCACAGAGAGTCCCAAAAAAGATAAACCCAAAGTGGCCCACACCAAGACACAGCATAATCAAAATGCCAAAGATTAAGGACAAAGAAGGAATCTTAAAAGCAGCAAGAGAAAAGCTGCTTTAAAAAAAGTTAGTTATTACAAGTGAGCACTCTTAAGACTGCCAGCTAATTTATTAACAGAAATTTTATGGGCCAGAAGTGATTGGCATGAAATATTCAAAGTGATGAAAAGCGAGGACCTACAATCAAAATAACTCTACCCAGCAAAGCTATCATTTAGAATCCAAAGACAGATAAAGAGCTAAATTAGTTCATCATCACCAAGCCAATATTACAGGAAACATTAGAGGGACTTCTTTACGAAGGAGAAAAAAGAAAAAAGATTAAAAATATAAATAATAAAATGGCGATAACTATGTATCTATCAACAATATTTTAAATATAGATTAAAGCTCCAATCAAAAGATAGAGTGGCTGAATGAATAAGAAAGCAAGACCCTTACATACACATCCTACAAGGGACTCACTTCAGATTGAAAGACACACACAGACTGAAAGTAAAGGGAAGGAAAAAAAATATTTCATGAAAATGGAAACAAACAAACAAAAAAATCTGTGGTAATAGTACTTATCCCAGACAAAATAGACTTTAAAACAAAGGCTATAATAAGAGATAAAGACCCAGTACTTGTAATTCTCTAACTTATCTCACTTAACATAATGTGCTCAAGGTCAATCCATGTTCTCACAAAGGACTGCACAATATTTCATCGTATCTTTTTTATTTATTTATCTGTTGGTGGGCATTTCAGTTGTTTCCATATCATGGCTACTGTGAATAATGCTGCAGTCAACATGGGAGTGCAGCTATCTTTTCAAAATCATGTTTTCATTTCCTTTGGGTATATACCCAGAAGTGGAATTGCTAGGTTGTAATGGTAGGCATATTTTTTATTTTTTTGAGGAAACTTTATATTTTTTTCATAGTGGTTGGACTAATTTAAATTCCCACCAACGGTACATAAATGTTTTCTTTTGACAACATCTTCACCAGCACCAGTTATCATTCCTTGATAATAGCCATTCTAACAGGTGTAAGGTTATATCTCTTTATGGCTTTGATTTAAATTTCACAAATATTTGTGATGTTGAGCATCTTTTCACATAACCATGGCCCATTTTGATGTCTTATTTGGAAAAAAAATCGGTTTAGTTTACCTACTTTTTAATTAGATTATTTGTTCACTTGCTATTGATTTGTATGAGTTCTTTATATATTTTGGATATTATCCCTTTACCAGATAAATGGCTTACAAATATTTTCTCCATTCCACAAGTTACTTTTTATTTTGTTAATTGTTTCTTTTGATCTGCAGAAACTTTTGAGTTTGGTGTAGTTCTCATTTGTTGATTTTGTTTGCAGGCACCAGCAATTTTTAAAGGTCCTCTGGTTACACCATTGTGCAACAAAATTTAGAATCAAAGTCCTATATCCTCTCAACTTAAAGTGTAGTCTTCAGACCAGCAGCATTGGAATTATCTGGGAGTTTGTTAGGAAAGCAGAAACATGAACCCTACCTCGGACCTACTAAATCAGAATCTGTGTTATTAGCAACATCTCCATGTGATTCATACACATGGTGAAGTTTAAAAAACACTGAGTCTGGGAGTTAAAAAACTTACAAAAGAAAAATGCTATCTTGGAGACACTTCCACAAAAACACTTTATATATTTTCATGATACTCAGTAGAGCCATATGCAGTGGCCATATTATTATCTATGACACACACTTTCTTTTTTTTATGTAGTTTAAAAAATTTTTTTGACACTTCCTTTCTTGGACAGCTCAGCAGAATCGTTCTCTCTTTAGGACCACAGGTGCACGTATACTAAAAGACATTTGTGAAGTACTATGCACAATTTAAACTTAAGGCAGGCCAAAGATAAAACTAAGCAACAAGTTTTTGTAACATGTTTAAGATTTATAGAAAGTATCAATATTATTTTTATTTCTCTTATAAAGAAAAACAAGTCTTACATCAGCCTTACTTTCATCAAAACAGATCAAACCTTTAAATATATTAAATGTTCTTTAAAAATCACTGATTAAAATTTGAAAGATAAGCAAAATTTATATGCAGAATAATATATGTAGAAAATAGTTTGAGCAACAATATTGTCACATACTATATCTGAACAGTAATCTTAAGGAGAGAAGAAAAAAACTTTTTATTTTTTTCATTCCTTATTCTAAGCCGATATTCTGATTTTATTAATCAAACATCAGGTATTTTATCTGAAGATTAATTATTCCAACTTCTTTCCAATAAGGCATCTTTCATTTGTCCCAGACTCAATTAGCATTTTTGACCTTAAAATGTCAGTTTTGTTACAGATCTGTACTGTGAAAATTAATGTCTGCAAGTCTTTTTCAGTGCAGTAATAAGAATTTTATAATAATGTGACATTTTTGGCTATTATGTGAATAAATTATTACTTTTGCCTTGATGCAAGTATCCTTTTCTCGGGTTTTATAGCATGTAAACTACATATCTTATATTGTATATCATTACTTTCTGAGGTAAATTTTGAATGCATACCAATTCCACACAAATCATAATTATTTTAAACTATTCGACTGCTTATTATCCTGGTAATATTTTCAGCTTGTCCACTATGTACCAAAAAAAAGTTACAGGAGAAGTTTTCACAAAGTCTTTACAATTAACGTCATATACTGTTCATCTTGAAACTTAGGGTTATGTAAAGCCAATGTTAACAGATTTAAAGGTAGAAAAAAACATAAATATAACAATAGTAGAGGATTTAAATTCATCAATGGAAAGGTAGGTCATCCAGACAGGAAACTGGTAAGAAAACGTTGGAATTAAAAGACATGTTAGACCAGGTGAACTTAACAGATATTTATATGCATTCTATCGAAAAGCAGCAGAAAACACATTCTTCGCAAGTGCACATGCAACTTTCTTCAGGGTAGTTCATATGTTAGGTCACAAAACAAGTCTTAATAACTTAAAGAAGATTGAAATCATACCAAGCATCTTTTCTTTATATAGTGGTATAAAACTAGGAATGAATTAAAAAAAAAAACTGAAAAATTCACAAATATGTAGAGATTAAACAACATGTTACTAAACAATCAATGTGTCAAAGAAGAAATTTAAAAGAATTTTAAAAATATCTTGAGACAAATGAAAATGGAAATACAACATACCGAAACTTTTGGGATGCAGCAAAAATGGTTATAAGAGGATAATTCATAGTGATAAATGGCTATATTAAGAAACAAGAAATATCTCAAATAAACAACCTAATTTTACACCTCAAGGAACTAGAAAAAGAACAAACTAAGCCGAAGAAAAAAAATCAATAAAACTAAGAGCTAGGTTTTTTTTAAAAAAGATAAAATAGAGAAACCTGTAGTCAGACTCACCAAGAAAGGGTGAGAACTTAAATAAAATCGGAAATAAAATAGAAGACTTTATAACTAATACCGTAGAAATACAAAGGAACCAGAAGTTAAAAAGATCATATGAAAAATTATATGCCAACAAATTGGACGACCTAAAAGAAATGAATAAATTCTTACAAACATACAACATACCAAGACTGAATCATAAATAGAATCTCTGAACTAGACCAGTTACTAGACATTGAGTCAGTAACCGAATACCTCCCAAGGAACAAAAGTCCAACACCAGATGGCTTCATGGGTGAATTCTACCAAATATTTAAAGAAGATTTTATACCAATTTTTCTAAAGCTCTTCCAAAAAAAATAGAAGAGGAAAGACTCCTAAACTCATCTTATGAGAGTAGCATTACCATGATATCAAAACCAGAAAAGAATTCTACAAGAAAAGAAAAATCATAGGCCATTATCTCTGATGAACAAAGAAAGAAAGAAAAAAAAAAAAAAACAAACTTAGGTTAGAAACCAATAAATATAGGAAAAAATTCAGCATGACAACTGCAAAAGTAGATAGAAGGACAGAATGCTATCAAACAGAGAAGAGGGAGTAATTTCTCTACCAATTTCTGTTCATCAATGGAGGGATTGCAATTTATATTACGAATAAAAGGTATAGGGCTATTGTTTCAAGTAAATGGGGAGAGAGAGAGCTCAGAGAGATTGGATATCAGTTTAAAAAATAATGAGAAAAGGATATCATTTTCAGAGAAAAGAAGAAAATGTAATGTGGCTATAATATAGTGCAAGAGATGAGGTAAAGGAAGTGGGAAAGAAGGTTGGGCAAGTTCGTTATGAGATCTTATATGACACATCGAAGAGCTAGGCCATTTTCCTTGGTCATGTGAAATTGTCAGAGGTTGTAACCTGAAAGTAACATTAAGAAAAGATTTGGGGTTTTTGTTTGCTTGCTTGTTTTGTTTTTTAGAAAGAATATCGGATTATAAAATAGAAAGTAGAACGGGTTGAGAAAAAAAAAAATCGATGAAGACCAAGTAGGGGTTTATTACAACAGTCGACATATCAGAATATAAGGACATAAAGTACATCAGTAGTAAAGAGAATAAGAAGGAGGGAGCACATTAAAACCCCAACTGGTAAAAAAATCTATAGGGCTTAATGGTTGGGAGAATATGAAAGGAAAAATGAGTGAGCAATAAAGTATACTAGTGGCTTTTCTTTGGGATATTATGCTAATGATAAGACTTATAATTGAAAGAGAAAAGTAGGAAGAAAAGGCAGTTTAGAACATTCATTAATTACATGTAATAGATAAATACTGGAAACTGCTGTTCCACTAATACAACTATTTTTGAAGCAGTTCATTTTGCTCAGTTGTTTTAAACTCTGATTATCTAGAAATAACAGTTTTTATACATAGTTTTACATATAATGTAAGGGCCTTTTTGTTCATCTATCATCTACCTATCTATCAGCTATCAGTCTACCAACCTACCTCCCTACCTACCTGTTATCTGCTTCTATTTATTTGTAGATGTGCCCAGGTTCTGAGATGTTATTGGAATAGCAGTATGTGCATTTCAAAAATTTTATCTTCTTACCTCAGAATATTCTTTCTGTTGATCAGTTTTAATGGGCTAGAATCATAGGTGTTTCCTTGATTATAAATAATGTGGATGACTCAGAATTATAAATAGGAAAATACACAGCTGGAAAAATATACTTTATTATCAAATCTTGGTGTGTCCATTTTAGTTCGGTGCTACTACTTTAATTTTAAAAATGCAAAATCATACACTTGGAGATCAATCCTGCAAAAGCAAAAAGAAGCTACATATTCATCTATCAACTACTTCTATACTGAAGTTTTCAAAAGTCCTTGGCATACAAGTTATGTCCAAGAAAATAAACATGCCACTAAGGTCACTTTAAAAAAAATTAAATGATAGATGAAATGTACTCTAATAAATGCCATGATTTCTCTAATAAATTCTTTAATAAATTCTCTTTACTTAATTTTTTAAGATTTGGTGAAGACACAGCTCACTATTTGATTCACTTTATGTACTGACATCTGTCACACCCTGCTTTCATTCCTTAATTAACCACGTTGGACTTTTCTGTTCTTTCTTTGATGATTATAATGTAAAACATCTCACCAACATAATTTTACAATATATTTTTCCCTTCTTGCTATTCTGTCTTACAAGTTATAAAGAAAAAGTCTTAGATGTGTTTTATATGGCTTTTACTCTTTTTTTGGCAATAGTTTCTTTGATCTCATATTTGCAGTCTCCTAAATGTGTATATATAACAGTCACCACTAATATATTATCTGTTAAAACAATTTTTTTTATTTCCTGTCTTGTTTCTTTCACTTCCTGTGGTTGTTTAGAAATAGATGCTTTGTTGGGAACAGATGTTATAGATTTTTAAACATCCGATAGCTTGATCCAAACCTTCCATAAACTATCCATTTGAAATATACCTTTATTTAAAGAAACATTAAACTCTTCTATAGAAATATATTTTGCAAAGGACATATTCTTTAAAAAAAAAAAATCAGTATGTTTATTAGCAATTTGGCCATAGCATGACATAATGGACAAAGAATTAAACTGAAATTCAGAAAGATTTCCTACTCCTGACTATACTTCATACACTTAGGTAATTTACTTTTCTTTTCTGGTGTTTTTATCTAGAAATTGAGAGCTTTAGCTGTTTGTGGCATATGTTCCTGTCACAGTGCCTATCACTTGAAAAGTGACCAATGAATATTTTTAAATAAATAAGCATATGTTCAAAAGCTAGTGAGGAAAGGGGCAGGAGTTTCAACCCAGGTAGAGCCACCTCCTAAAACCCTCTTTTCCTCTGTGTTTCTATCTCTGTCAGAGCAGATACACCTGTATCTAATTTAAAATATTAAATACCTTGTGAATATACATTTGCAAGACTATACTAATATACTTTTTTTAGGCCACTATTATTCAGTAGAAAAAAAATGGAATGAAAGCTGAAAGATGTGAGTTTATTTTCTGGTTGCTTTTGTATACATGCTTTAGTTTCTGCATCATCTTTCTTCCCTTCCTTGCTTCTATCTGTTCCTGAATGAAAGGATTTTGAGTGTGGAGTCATTTCCCAGGAAATCATGGCAACAAGATTTGAGTGAGGAGAGCTTGGAGAAAGGACTGAATCTAATTATGAGGAAACAATTAGTTAACTACACAGAAAAAGACACCTTAAGAGACTAGAACTCCAAAAACAGTCTAACTCTTTAACCAATCATTTCAACTTTTCTGGAGGCCTTAATATTTTCAATACAACAAGAAAAAAAATGGAGAGGACAAATAAGATGAAAAAAATGATGGAAAGATCTTGAGAACCATTCTTTTGGTTCTCTCCAGAATCAAAAGTTAGAATAAATTCCTCAAAATCAGGAGCACTGTTTTATGATGCTTTGTTGTTTTTCTGGACAGGAGATCAGGGTGTCCAGGCATAGACAGATGTCTGAGTGTTCTGAGAGGCAGCTATAATTTCAAAATAGTCAATTAAACCACGATGGCTCACTTTTAGAATGACAACAATGACATTTCACAGAGATATTTTTTTAAAAATTACCCTACCAGATTTGATTTATTTCAAATTGGTTGATTTCATACTTCTCAAATTTCAAGGAAAGGCTTTCTTTCTAAAAAAAAAAAAAAAAATCTTAAACAATCATCTACAAATTCCACTTAATTTTCTTGGGATACTAGGTAACAAGATTTATTTGTAGTTTAGAATGAAGTTTGGTTTCTCTTTGACCAATCTAGAGAAAACAAACAGTTCTGTGAAAATCAAATCAGTACCAATAATTATGCATAGTAATATCTAGCATTTGTAGAGCACCATGCTTTGAAGTTTATGGTTTTCCCAATGTTGCGATTACACATTATCTCCTTTGATACTATCACCATTACATATAGAGGCAAAGTCAGTTATCATTCTGTTTTACTGATGCATGGAACTGAGAATTTAAAGATTTCAGAACTGGTCAACATCCTCAAATTGTATTAAAGTAACCAAACAGAGTCATAAAGTTTAGCCATATCAAAATTGGACTTCTTGGGCTTCTAGTCTTTTGATAATTTTATATATTAACCTGCTTCTTAAATAACAATCATTAATGTCTTTGGCTTCTGACTTGCTGCAGTTTTCTCCTACCTGGTTTCCCTGCTTACACACTAATCCTCTTTCGTCTAGTCTTCAGACTGTGACCACAATAATTCTTAAAACACAAATTTAGCCACGTTACTTTCTCTTTCCTTAAAACCTCCAATAGTTGCTATCATATCCAAAAGTGAATCCACAATTCTCATTCTGACCTGTGAGGCCCTCCAGGATCTAGCTTCGAGGACCCTTCATTCTCTCACTTCCTTATACCAAGATACGCTTCTTTCTTAATACACCAAGGGCACTCTGACATTGGACTTTTGTGTGGAACACTCCTTACAGGCACAAGTGTAATTTATGCTTCCAACTTTGCACTTTCAATTTTGTATGGCTGATTGATTTAGGTCTCTGCTTACTCTCAACTCCTCAGAGAGGCTTTCTATCTCTGAAAGAGTCCCCTACACCCACACTCTCTTTCTATCCCTTTACCTACTATATTTTCAGCACCTGGAATATATTCAATATATATTCAATATATGTTGAATGAATGAATGAATAAATAAATGGAAAATCCAGTTGAGAGGGAAGAGATACAATAGGTTGTCAATATGGAAATATTCAAAGTGTTCTGGAGATATAACTACCGGCTTCTGAAGCACTTTCTTTCCAGAAAATCTCTAACCCTTCTGTTATTTAGGCAGTTTAAAATGGCGCGTGTTAAAATTCTGGCTCTAGAAAAAATTTAAAGTTGAGGATTATATTTTGGAAGGAATTAGTTCATATAAAACAGTGTTTGTAATTAAAAAACATAGTTTTCAACATCTGTTCCTCAATCCGTTAGCTTAATCCATTAGCAGAAAGGCAACATAGACATATTGCTTTGCAAAAATGGCTGCATATTTTATCAGTAAAGATTTAATTTTAATGAATTATTAATTTTTAATTTGATTACCTTATTCATATATTTAATTAAGTTCACCTCTACAGTTTAAATTGCAAGATACCACACACATACATTTTCTTTAAAAGAGCTGATGTTACTTTCCGGAGACAAAGATGCAAACTACATCTTCCTGAAAATGGATTAAATCTCATCATATTGATCATATAGAATATATAGGCAAATATAACAGGAAAAAATAACTTTATTTCATCTTTTTAGCATACTAGAAAACTTAAAGCTTCTTTCTTTTTTCCTACATACATGGGTTATTCACTGATTATGTAAAAAAAAAAAAATCTTAAAAGTGATCATTGTCTCTAGCCCTAAAATGAGCCCTAAGTTTCTTGTACCTGCATAGAGTAAGAACAAAGTATACCATGTTTAGTATATCAGCAATAAGAACTAGGAAAGGAAGAAACTTGAGAGTAGAAAGTTTCACTGGCCACATTTTTAAGGTTAGACGCATATTCCTTGACACATTTCTCATGTGTCATAGAATTTGTTTTTTTATTGCCCCTGTATCAACCCAACAAATTTTCAAAGACACTAAGTTTTATTTTAGTGCTTTATAGTCTAGAGAGTACTTTAGTAAAATGTCCCATTGATTTTCACAATTACCCAGTAAGACAGGTATTAATGTTTGTTTATATCATTTTTACATTCAACCAACCTGAGGCTCAATGACTGGTACAATGGAAAACCAAAGCAAAGACATTTAACAGTGTAGTTTACTCTTTTTTCATTAAATCATGCTGTTTCTTTTATTTCTAAGATATAAAATTGCTCTGATCATTTATCTAACTACTCTTTCAAGTTTCCTGTGTTCAGGAAAATACCGAATGGTGATCCATCTTTATAATTGATCAATGCTTATGGCTACAAAATATATCACAGCTCTATCTAGATAAAGTAATACAATAGATCTTGGGAGTTTTGAATGCTTTGCTAGCAGGAAAAATTTAATTAATAAGCAAACTTGCTGCTATATTTATTCCTTCTCTCTGTTTTGACATTAAGTTGGATTTACCTATAAGTTCAATTGCTAAACAGGAATACTCAGTCTCAGGACAATATAGGCTGTTGTTTTCACAAGTGTAAGGAAGGTTTTAGCTGGCTACCTTTCAAGCTGTTGGTACTTTAAATGTGGCTAGCATACATGATGTGTTTTGGATTTAATTTAAATGAATTTTATTCCTTGATTCTGTCATTTGTAGAAATATAAATTAATTGCAGAAAACTCAAGTATAGGAAGTTATTTCATAAGGGTTTTTAATGTTTATTTTCATACCTGTGAACAGTATTCATCCAAGGTCACCGTGGCAGAAGACTTCTAATGCTCATATCCAATTCTCCTACCCTTCTGGGCTCACAAAAGGCTGAGACTTTCTACTATGTCACTACTTCTGAATAATGATTTGTGAGAAGAAATGATGAAACATTTAATTGCTGGCATGAGACCCTTCAAAGCTCTCTGCCTGTGCTTCGGCAACTGAGAAAACATCAAGTTCCAGATGGCATAGCTGCAAGGTAGAGAATCTTTATCAGCCAAGATCCCCATATGGAGTAGAACACGCTGCCAGACCTTGTGGGTCATGTAAGCAAATGTAAGAAAACAAACGTCTTGGGGTAAGCTACCGAGATTTGGGGTTATTCTGTTACTGCTTATCCTAATGAAAAACCGTAAGGCTATAATCAAAGGAGCATAGGAATTGGATTCAAAAGCTCTGGATAACATCCAACTTAATAGCTTTGTCAACTTGGGTAAGTCACTTAAATTTGTTGAGTTTCATATTCTTTCTTTCTAAAATAGAGGTGATAAAAATATTTCCTATCCACTTGAAAGAGTCACTATGAAAATTAAATTGCATAGTGTAGGTTGAGTCACTCCACAATTTATATTCATTAATGTAGTGACATACTTTTGATTCCTTTGAAATTGTGATTTCCTGATTAAAGAAATTTCTCTTGCCAATCTCCTACATTCAATCCTCCTAGAAACAGTAGATGGGTTGACCAAAGTTGGAGTGTGGGACTGAGCAGGTTACCATTATTTGTTTGTTTGTATATTTGTTTGTTTGTTTGTTTAAGTCCATTATTATAATCATATTGTGGCTCTGGTGATTAAAATTAATATTTCTTAGAATCAAGGATTCAGGTTCAAACTTAGAATCAGTTTCAATTCCGTGACCTCCAGCTGTTTCAATTTGTCCATGTCTTTCCTTTTTTAACTAGCTTTGAGCATCAGAGAATCAGCACACTCCCTTACATTTTTTTCTTTTTCCACAAAGTAAACTATGTGTGCAGAAAGTATCAAGTCAATTTCTATCATTCCTTGGATTTTTAAACCCGATTGCTCAGTCTAATAAAGCAGAAACATCAGCAAAACCAGTAAGCACTCACTGCATATCTCCTTCACTGATTGAATGAACACAAATGAGAATAGAAACAGGCACATAACTAACTTTTCGCATTTTGAGCCATGAAATTTGACCATGTTTTGTGTCCTCCCAACATAAGAGATGATGAGGATATGATATGACTCTTCAAGCACCCATCTGATTGTCTCTCCATTGAAAAAATCAAAGACAGAGCAGTCATGAGGAAAGCAATCTAGGTAGTAGTTAAAAGTGGGCTCTCTGAAGTCAGGCTGAACTCCAGCTCCCCTACTTACTGAGTTACCTTGAGCATGTAACTTCTTTATGGCTCAGGTTTTTTGTTTTTCTTTTTGTTTTTGTCTATAAAGTGTGTATAATAACAGCATATAACTTATGCAGTTGTTTTGAAAATTAATGTTAATATATGTAAAGTGTTCAGAAAAAGACCCAAGATATAATGGAAACTTCAAGACTTACTATTGTCTCCTTTTAATCAAACTCCAAGCTATGCTAACACAAGCTGAAGGAATTGGATTGTCTAAAAGCTGGGCAGAGTTTGTGGGAAGAGAGAGATGAGTTTTTGAGCAACTCTCACAAGCACTTTGAAGCAATAGAAGATGAGCAAAGATGTTGTTACAAACATTTTATTATTTCATTACTGACTAGCGGTCTCTAGGACTCTTCAATCTTTTGAGTCCAGATTTGTGTTTCTTTTCATGGAACACCATATTTAGGTGAATGAATTATGGTTTATGTCTAAACTGAAATCTAATTCATCACAAAATCTTCTCTCTCCTTATTTCTGATAAAATTCTAAGTGTTTTCTTGGTTTCTCAAATTTGAGACCTCAGTGTCATTTTTTGATCCAGCATATCTCTCACTTTCAAACACAATTGTGGCCAAAATTGATCAAAAATATTTTCACTGTAGTCTTTTCTATTCTCTTTCTGTTGCCATTTTACAAAATGTTGGCCTTCTTCTTCCCACTGCCTTTTTGTTCTGGGCTTTCCACCACACTCTTCGCTATCAGTGAGCAAACAGAAATGCCAGTTTTTACTTTTTCTTCCAAGGATATAGATTTTTTTAAAAAAGCCATTTGGATTCACTTCTATCACTAAAATTATTAAATTATTTAAGAAAAAAAATCATTAAAGTAACAAAGTGGTAGTTTTATTTCTAATATGATAAGCTATATATGAATTTAAAATAATAGCAATGCCCCATTTAATCGGGGATTAAATGGGCACACACACATATATACATTATATATGTGAAAAATGAGAAAGTGCATATATAAAACTATTTTAACTTTTTCTCTTCTTAGAAACTACAATGATTCTTCACCAGTAGATATCCATATTAGCATGATTTCAGATCCAATAAGAAATTGTTGACTTTCAGATCATTAGGCAATAATATAAAAGAGCTTTGAAATAGATACCATAATTTTACTTTGGACATTTCTTATTTCTGACTTGATGCATATACCCTTTCTAAATATAAGAGCCTCCATAGTGTGTGTGTACGCACACATAAACATACACACTCTTATGGAAAGAAATCGAGTGGGAGGAATATGCTTGTCATCTTCAATTTTGTATGCATAAAAATGCATGAAAGAAGGGACTGAAAATGTAGGAGCAAAGAGACAGGAAATGTCAAGCTTGATAGATTATGCCGAGAGAAAAAATTTACTCTAAAAATAAGTCCTACCATTTAACCTACTAGTGTTATTTTGATTTTGTATTCAACATGAATATGTTGTGTCTATCAGTGGTTAAATCTAGATTGTTATTCTACCAAGCTAAGACTTCTGTTGCTTAGCGGAGCTCAGCATTTCAAGGCTCTTAATCTATGATCATCAGTCATGTCGGTTTTTAAAGAATTGTTTGAATATAACTGCACAACACACTATTTTGTCCCCTATTGTTGCCCCCAAATGTCCTGAAACTTAAATCTATGGCCACAATGAATCTGTGGTGTCTAGGTAAAAAACTATTGTTCTCCTCTAAAGGATGATTCTTGTAAATAACCTCAATGAAACATAAAGCAATACACCTCCAAACTCTTTATTTCTTTGTTTCTCCTCATGAATTGCATGTTGATGTAAATGAAGAGGTAAATGGATCTGGTCTGCAGCAAGGCTCCACTTTTCCCTACCATTGCCCCTCAACAATTTCCCTCCTTCCCTCAAGCATGAGAGCTGACTCCAAACTGTAATAGGTATCCTACTGGAGTACCTCATCTCTGAATGACTGCTCATACCTAATTTTTCCCAGCAACATCTAATTTTAACATGTTATACTCCATCTGCTTCTTTGTTCTTGATGCTAATCACATAACATTTCTGTTGTTAACCTACTCCTGGGGTGGCGTGCACATTGTCATTATTCCCCCTTCCTTTCTCATAGCACATATAATCAATAACTGCATTCTTTCCCACTCAGTCCAGACATCTTTAGCATTCTTATCATCATTGCACTTGACACTCTTCAGCAATCAATCAGGGCTCCTGGGTTATTCATTCTCATTTAAAATATGTGTATTGTAAAAAGAGTTCAAGAGACAATGATGGATCTCAAATTTATTTTTATCAGTATTCCTTATTAAACTAACAAATTGTATATATGTATGTTTATTTATTATATAGTCTCCTTATGACAGTCAGTGACTTTTGTATATGTTTATTCAAAAATATTATAAAATGAAAATGCTATTGATGATTAATTTTATTAAAGAGACATCTATCTATGTTTAAAAAGAAGCCACAGCTACATGTGCAAGTTATGTTATTTAGTCTACAGGAAGAGTAGGCTAAGAGTATGAATTTAAGGCAACATTCTTTTCTTCGTGTTCCCCAAATGTGTTGTACTTTGCTTGATTATAACACTTGCCACATTGTTTTGTTATTGTTTCCTTTCCTGTTTCACTGACTAGCTCCTTGGAAGCAAGAGCGCCTCACTTTCTTTGCATCCTTAGCACCCTATACAGAGTTTTTCCACATAATATTAGTGTGATAAATGTTTACAGGATAAATAACTGAATGAATGAAGAAGAATTTTTATTTTTTAACAAGTGGTCTTATATTACTCAGCTGTCATAAGATCAATTCTATTCTTAGCACTCTTCTTAGCACATCCAAAGCATTTTGATTTCATCCTACTGAAATTTTGTACAATAACTATCTTCAAATTTATATTTCACCTTAAGAAAATTCTCTTATTTTTTGCTTGTTGTAATATTAAATAAACTAACCTAAATATTGATTCTTACAATGAGTCAATTCAATGTTACTAATTAACTTAAATTGTAAAATTAATATTTAATAGCTATAATTCTTAAAATAATATAATTAAATTAGCTTAGGAGACTGTAAAGTTTTAATACTCACACAAGAATGTTAACTTGCAAGTACCTTTGGAGAAGTTCAAAATCCATTTTAAACAAGTTATCTTTGGACCTTCTCAGAATGTTTGGAGTTTGAATTTTTAAAATAAATGTTTTTAAAACAAATTACATTCTCAGTTCTCTTCACAACCCAAATACATTCCCACATCAGGAAAAATCTTAAAAGTCTGAATTTTATAAAAGGTGAATTACTGTGTGTTTATTATCAATAACAATAATATATGTAAAATTACTCACAATTCACTCTTTAAAATGTGGAATTCTTGACATTATCAAAGTAAACATTTTTAATTGTAGAAAATGCTGACATGCATTACATACATTTGAATTTATCTCTTAAAACATTGATTAATGGCATGGTGCTAGTTTTTTTCCAATCAATCTTGTTCCTTTTGAGCTTAAACTCATCACTTGTAATCTTACTTTGTTTTGAAATTGAGCTAGCACTAGTCCTTTCCAGTTCCTTCTTTGATTTAAATGTTTTAAATCCATGTGGTTATGATTTATGAATCCCAAAGACATTCCTTTTACATGTAAAACTTCATCCTAGTCAGAGATGCTGATTTTGAGGAAATAATTGACCTGGTATATAAAAAGTGAGTATATTTTAAAATGTACAAAATGTCTAGGTATTTATTCTGGAAGATGGGCTTCTAGGTGATTTTAATTCCTTTTCTTTTTGCTTGACAATATTTTTCATATTTTATGAAATTAATATTTATTAATTATATAAGAAAAATAATACCTATGGAGATAAAGATAAAAACTTATAATAGCATTAAAAATTTAGAATGTTACTACTAAGAGCATCTGTACTTATTCTATACCAAGCATTTAATCCAATTATTTTTTATAATATACTAATGGAACAAATTCTATTTTCTTTAAAAAGAGTAGGAATTGCAAGTTGCATATATGTGTATTGTATGTATATATGCATTGTGGTGGTACAGCAATAATGAAAGAGGAAAAAAAAAGAAACACACAGCATATAGAAGAACCCTGGGGTATGAAGGAACATTGGCTCTTCAAGGATAAAGCTGAAGATTTAAAGGCTAGGCAACAGTCTAAAGGCATTATTAAGAATGCTTGTCTTTATCCTAAAAATAATAAGATGTCATTGAAATATTGTAAGCAAAGTATTGATACTTTTAGATTTGCACTTTCAAAGTATCATTATTCTGACTGCAACATGGGAAATGAACAGAAGGGAGAGAAGACTGTATGAAGAAGAGCCATGACCCATGTGGTGGATGATGATGGATTTGAAAGAAATAGAAATGAATCCAGAAATATATTGAAAATGAGATTCAAGGAATATAGTACTGGGATTGTCTTAGGAAATAAAGGAGAGAAAAATAAAATTTCCAAGTCTCCTGGTTCAAGGGCTACATGGTAGTGATATTCACCACAATGGGACATTGGAAGAGGACTAGCAGTGGGAGTAAAGATGAATAATTACATGCTAGCCACACTGAATTTGAGCTGCTTTTGAGTAATATGAAAAGTGAATAAAAACGGGCAGAATGTGGTGATGAGTCAAAATTTGGAGGAGCAACTGACAATGGGTGACTTTTCCATTTTCTTTATTCCTGAGACTTTATCTCAAGGTCAAGCACTAGTCAGAATGGTCTAAAAGCATGGTGGCTAAAACCTCAATAGAAACTTTAGTTTCTACACAGAGAAATCAAGAAATAGACCCCAATGGATGGAGACTGTGTAGAGAAGGATTATGATAAGTTGAATTACTCTATCATTAAAAAGAGCACTTATCTGAGATTCAGAAGACCCGATTCTAATCCCTGATTGGCTAATTTAGATCTGTTTGATTCAATCTCTTTGAGTATTTATATTACCTTTTTCAAAAAATGGTTTTCATGGCACTTTCCCGTTTAATTTCTCAGAGCCGTAATAAGTATCAAATATAACAATGTACTCATGTGCTTTAAAAGATCATAAATTTGTACACAAACATAGTTATTAGTATGACTCATATTTACATTTCTGTTGGTTTATAAACTTTGACATTTTTACAGTATGGATCCATATTCTAGACATCAGCTGAGCAGTGTCCGAGTTAAGATAACTATCATGACTTAGCTTGCCTCAGTACATTTAATGCAATTGTTATTTGATCAGCTGACATCATACTGTAAATGCAGTTTTTTTTTTTCTTTGAGTCTATCTATTCTTCATATGCAATTTTAGGTGTAATGTCCCAGTCTTTGTCTGTCAGATGTTTTATTTAAAGACCAACATCTCATCGGCAATTACTTAGCAATGATGGAAATCTGTTTTCTATGTCCAGTGAATTCTTCACACTTCCTTTTCTGCCACATAATTAATTATATTTCTGAGAGATTTTGAACCACCTTAATCACTTGGAACTCATATCATTTAGACTGTTAGTACCTTTCATTATTTTGACCTGTGAGTGGTGGTTTCTGAATTAGTGCCACTGTAATAGGAGCTTGTTGTTTTCTCTTTACAGTAGTATTTGGAATAATTACTGCTTTGATATAATCATTTGGAACCAGATGCCCAGGTCTAATTGAATACATCAGTATGACTTCCTTTTGGATCAACTGTATTCTGGGTATTTCAAAAGAAATAATTTCAATTGTAACCACAAATTGGTGGTTCTCTTTTCTCCCTTCCCCTTCTCTCCTCTCTTTTCTTTACTCCTCTTTTTTCCCCTTCTTTCCTGCTCCTCCTTTTTTTCTTCTCTTCACCTCTCCTCTTTCCTGTACTCCTCCTCTCCCCTCCTTCCCCCACTCTTGCTCTATCCCTGGTTCTCTCCCTCCTTCTTTCTCTCTCTCTCTCTCTTTCTCTTCTCTTTCCCCCTAGAGGCACTGTAGCTCCTTTTAATTTATTTTTTTAAATCAAGTACCACCCGTTAAAGAATATTTATTTTCTGTGATTAAATCTAACACATCAAAGAATTTTCAAGATTATGCAAACTCTAAACTAGTGGGATTTAAAAGGAAAATAATTTTCATTAACAAATAAGTTAAGTCCGTATATACCAGTGAACTACATAATCTATTCTGTCTGTTTCACTGACCATTTCATGTAAATAAAAGAACCTCTACATTCAAACAATAGATTCTGCAGGAAGAAAGTTTCTCAAGTTTCATGTGTTACTCCATTTCTCTTCAAAATAAGTAAATTTCTATTACAATAGCACAAATATGTTGACAATATATTCTAAAAGATAAAAAATGCAAATACATTTTGAGACAAAAACTATGCCACTCTAAATTAGAATATTAGTTTGGATTAAAAAAAATTTTGAATACCTGAGACATTTGGAAGCTCTATTGAAAATAGGCATAGATAATTTAATATATCACACACACATACCTCATAAATCAATATAAACCTGAAATAAAAGGGATGTAGAAATCAAGAATGTAAATATCTTTAAATTTGAATTTAGAGTAATATTTTGGATCAATATATATACTTATTATTTGTTTCATTCCATCTTGGTTTAGCTATTATCTTTTTCAGATTAAACAACAGCTGAAATATCTATAAATTGACTAAACCTACATGTAAAGTTGGCTGACATGACAATTCCTTCTCACTTAACAAAGTTTATTAAATAATAATAACACCAACAAAAATGAGTGCCAAGCAATTCATCTTCTATTACTACTACTACTATTACTACTATTACTAGTTCTGATATAGACACACACATATATACACACGCACAATTTCATCAACACAGTGAACTTGATGTTACTATCTTTATGCTACAAGTAACGGAGGTTAGATATTTAATTAAATTGCATGATTTTATATAATTACTGTAGCAGTGGTGGAATTTGAACACCGGCCTAATTATTATTTTAAACAAAAAAGCACCTACATAGAAGCTAAGAATATAGAAATGATGAACAACCAGATTTTGTGCTCAAGCCGTTCATAGTCAAAATTGAGCAGGTAGATTGAGGACTTATAAGCCAATAAAATCAGTATAATATATATAGATTAACGCAACACAGAAATATTTTCATATGGCTGAGAGATAAAAGGGAAAAGTGAGTATGCTAGTATAGTAAATCTGAGTTATGTGGAAACTTTTGGAGATTCTCACCCATTGCTCTGCTTTCTGCCACTTGGTTACAATTCTAAGATCTGAGCTTGTACTTGTCAAATTTATATGGCTGTGTATCTCTGAAAAATGCAGTATTTTCACCGAAAAATAAGGCCCTTGTGGCTATGAAAACCTTACAGTCCCCACTCACCCACTTACTGATTATAAGCTTGGTTTTGACCCCTGCCCTCTGTGCTTTCACTGGGATAATTATCTTCCACTCCCTGTAGAGTGGCCTTGTGTTTTGTATTAGACAACCAGCCCCAATAAAACTATTCTATGGGCCAAAGTGAGAAGATAGCAACTCTCCCTTGTGGTAATGTAGAATGCTCCTCTTACCATTATTGTTTGCAGATTTGGGAAAATAAATTACAAATTATTTTAAAGATTTTATGTTATGTATAACATAAGCAGTTGTATTTTCCTTTTTAATATCAATTTCTATTTGTGCATAGGGTGGGTGGGTGTTGTGAATATGAAGATAAAGTAGTTGATTGGATTCTAAATGTTTGGATAATCTGGCTTGGTGGAAGAGTTTGGTGGAAACATTGTCATCTGAGCTGTAGTCAAGTCAAAGTGAACACTAAGGAGAAGGGAACACTGTTGACAGCACTGGAGAGCAAAACTATTGTGAATTCATTGGAAGAGAAAAGAAAGGATTTACGAATATGCAAGGGGGTGGTCCCTCGAGTACACAAGCCTAGCTGGTTATTTTATTTTGTTTTGCTTTTATAAAATAAGGTTATCGCTTTATGAAGCAATTTAAAAAAATATTTCCTTCAGAATAAACTACCATAAGCAGTGTGCCATAAAGCAGTTTGATTTTATGTAGTAATTCTGCTCAAATCACATTTAAAAAAATGCAGTTGCATTTAGTTTCACCTCTCATTATCATGGATTTCTTAATGCAAATGTTAACATCAACCTATTTTTTTTTCATTTTGTTTTAATGTTATTTAGCATTTATGTTTTAGGTGGAAATATTTAAAATTGTCTTTTCAACTGAAAACATAGGTCGTTTAATTAGAAAATTTTAAGTATAGATTTTAAAGAAATGGAAATGCACAAAAATCATAAGGAATATTTAGAAATACCCATGGAGCCCTGCGACAACTATGACATTTTTCCAGAGGCTGACCATATGCATAATATAAAGATAGAACACTCATCTAACCACAATGAGTACATGCTTCTAAAAGTCAGCAGTAAATTTAGAAATTCAAGGACATATCTAAATGAATATTTAAAATATTGGTCTCGTTGTGAACTTCAAATGCACCTAAAGCTTGATGTCTTAAAGAAGAAACCTGACATAAAGCAAAAATTTTCTGAAACTATCCCTTTATAATAATACTAATATATAAACTTATTTTTTAATTAAGTTAAAAAATAAGTTAAAAAGTGAAAACAAAAAAAATTGCATATAGTACATATGTTATGATACCTCTTGAAAATAAAAAGGAGAATAAATATATTTATTTAGTTTATATATGTATTTATGTATCTATTTATCTCCTTATGTCTAACTCTCTTATATATGGAAAGAGACACACACACAGAGAAGCATCTATAGAGTGATATAGATTATCTCTGAAAACAAAAAGCAAAAAACTATGAACAGTAGTTGCTTTAGAGAGATAATGGAGACAAGACTTCTGGATGGGAAGGAAACTTTCTTTGCATCATATATCTTTTATAGTGTTTGAACATTTTAGCATGCATTCTAACTTCCACTTCAAAATAATGATAAGAAATAAACCATATAAATAAAAAATTTAAAAACATAAAATTTTGAAGAAAAATCACCAGAAATATTTTTGGACCTACAGACAAGATATCTATACTGAAAACAAGAAAATGGCAAATATAAGTAAACCAGCAATCAATTATTTTCTTAGGTGCCCTTCTTAGTCACTTGCAGAATCACCTTGGAAGGAAAAACTAGCATAATAATTATAAAGGTGCTTTGATGACTCCTTGAGCTGCAGCTTCAAATCTATTTTGGACTGAAAAAAAATTGAATATCTTTTTAATAACCAGCCTAAACACAGGAACTCTTACTGACTTAATGAATGATGCTAGCAATAGAGATGTCTAGACTTGTTCAAGCAAGATGAATGAAAGAACAGTAGATTGGCTGAATTTAACCAGCTGAATTTAACCCAGTGTTTTGTTGGATCTTGTTTAATATATTATAATGTCTGAAAAAATTGAACTTGCAAAATGCTTAGTGGCTAACAATTTAATTAATTATAATTAATATTAAATCAAAATATTTAATAAATTATCTTTCAGAGATCAGAATATTCCTTAAAATAATCTCTAAAAGATGTAGTTTTTAAATAAATATTTGCTGAATTGACTTTTTGACAGAAAAAGACTACACAAATGAATTGAAATGTGTTTCTTGAATGTTCAAACTGCACCATTTTCAGAGACTACCTCACTTCATTGTGTTCACTTCTTGATTTTTTTTTTCCAGTAATCAAAAGAGATGGTTAGAACAATAATTTTCGTTCAATTCAATGTGCTCTTTTTTAATTACATGAGCAGTAACCTTGAGATCTCACTCTGCTATGGGATGGCAGGAGAAGGTGCTGGTAAGAATTTAAATTCAAGGTTGAATTGTTATATGTCCCTACGGAGGAAAATAATCAGTGTAAAGGAGTAAGATCTGTTTGAGGTAACTCCATGCACTTTAAGGGTGAAGAGTGACCTAGAGATAAAAACTCAGCAGATTTTTTGGGTACCGAATTTTCATGAACACTTACACAGGAACTGTAATAATTTTTTTCTCTTTTCTTTTCTTTTTTAAATCTATACCTAAGATCATTCTAATAAAAATTTATCTTTAGAAATAGACCCAGACTACTCTGTTACTATAAATAATTTGACTTTTAATTAACATATTCAAAATGACGTAATTAGTAATCTGACTTAGCTGAGAAAAATACTTGGACTGAGATTTTCCTGTGCCAATAGAAAAGACTAACCAGTCACTCCAAGACCATTCAACTCTGTCATATATACATGTGACTCTACTCTCAACCAGAGGGTATTTTTGAGAAATTTTAAACTATAGCCTAAAAATATTGTTTTGCCCCATCCTTTGGTACATGACATTATAAATACTTCTCTTCAGTGACTACTATGATATTTTCATAGATCATTGAAAAATATGACATAATTTGAATATATATATTTATATTCATCATAAATCTTAAAATATTGTGATACCATTAAAATACTGATACCAAGACAGATAATAGGATTTGAAGAGGCAGTATATGTTACATGATGAAGGCGGTTACCTGTACATAAGATATTACCCGATTCTTACAGGTGGTTAAGTAACGTGCTAAGCAGTGTGATAGGTATTTTCATATGGCATTCCACTGAAACTTCAGAGGAATATTTATTCTTTTTCTCCACATTATATAAGTGAGAGCAAAACTATATAGTACATACTATTTTATCACCAAATGCATAAATGACTTACCTAAGATGGTGAGTGATGAAGTCGAATTTGAACCCAGGAAGTTTGACTACTCATTTTAACCACTACAAATATTGCAACAGTTGTAAATCCCTGACACTGCCCTATTGGAATAGATTTTTGCTCAAATAAACTCTTAACAATTATAATATGCCTCAGTGTACGTTTTAACAGTTCTGTTGTCATAAAAGGAAACCAAAAGGATCCCCTTGACTACCCCCAGGAGCAAGGAGCCGCCAGGGAAAGTTTACCTGCTGAACAGCTTGAGCTCCTGCTTTTGCACAGCCTCTGGAATGCTGGGTAAGTCCCTGCCAGAACCTAGCTCCTCAGATTTGCATTATGAGCTTTCAGACTTTGAGCATTTCTTTTTCCAGATGTAACCTCACCCCGATTTTGCTTATGGCTTTTTTTTTTCTTTGATTGAGCTGGTTTTGCCTTGATAATGACATTGTGACTTACTTGCTCCCCCACCACCTCCTTCCCTTTGTATGTCTACTCCCCTTAACCATTAAGCCTTAGGACATAAGGTTCTAGATAGTGTCAAATCTTTTAAAATGAAGCCTCAGGTCTATGATCAGGAGGTCAATAAATTTTGGTTAAACTAAG
>NW_011889041.1:2016272-2028307 GCF_000151845.1 Pteropus vampyrus
ATTTCTAGTGACTAGGATGAGACTTGTTGAGGCACCTCACTTACTCTGGAGACTGCAGATGCATCCTGGGAAAACTGGCAGAAGCTGGCAAAGGATAAGAATTCTTATCAAAGTCAGATCTCCCAGATCGTATCTGAACTCTGGTCAAGAGTGGTAGGTAAAATTTCACATTGTCTCTTCTAAATTCAGATTTTCAGGGGTAAAAAAAGAAAAAAGAAAAAACGAAAAACATTGCCTTCTTGTTTGTCTCATTTTGTGTCCTGAGAAATAGGCTTGGCAACTGTCAGGTTGGGGGCTCCCAAAATATGGCCAGACAAAAATGTAGGTAGTACTCTTTTTGCAACTAGGATCCTACAGACAGTTGCTAGCTCTCAGGGGAATTGTCTTCATTCTTTTGATATCTTTGGAAGTGGTTATTGGGAGAGTATTATCTTCCGTACTTCTTTTGAAAACCCCTTTTGTGTCCATGATGTTGTTCAATATTGCCAGGAATATTTACTGGTTGTCCCTGCTGAAATCTTACAAGATATTCAAAAGGATTTTTTTTTTTTTTCTAAGTAGCTCTATGGTCAGAAGTTAACCAAGTTGGAAGCTAATATTCAGGGCCTGACGGTATTACTGGTCCAAAGTCTATGCCATATGTTTTGAAGTGCCGAAACGGAAAACATAAGAGTTTGGAGTAAGAAACGTTTATTGATCAAGAAGGGGCCATCAGAGAAGATGGGAGCCCTAATCTTCAAATTCATTTTAAGAAAGTACAGATTTCAGTCTTCTTTTATGTCGAGGGAAGGAAAAATGGGAGGGTCTGTTTTTGTAAAAACTCAAGAGGCAAGCCGAATTCCTCTTACTGAAGAGGAATTTTCCACCACAGGCTAACCTTATAATCAGCTCTTCGTTCTGCTTCTGTAGACATGCTTGCTGCATAGGCTGAAGGGCAGAGTGATCTGGAGATCAACTGAAGACTCACCCTACCCTTTGATTGTTCTGTCTAGATAACAAATATATTGCCTAAGTTCCTGTCTGAAAATCTCATGCTCTGTTACTGCCCATAGCCCATAGTAACTCCTGTGGTCTGTAACCATCTGAGGACAAATGAACCAATCAGCCCATGCCAACTAAGCCTCATAAAAGTAAAGTTGCACCTGAGCTCGGGTCCCAGATCTTCAGAGTGCTAGCTCTTCTAGGACCACAGCGTAATAAACCTGAGTTCTCCAACTCTCCAAGTGGTTCTTGGTTTCTTGTGCGTCTGATTTCACAACATTTCTGCAGCATTATGATTAGCACGTCTAAAGCAGGATCTATTTGTGTGAAAGCCATGGGAGCAATGCAAGTTTAAACAAAATAAGAGTCAGAGAGATAGATCATTTTACTCTGTTACAATAGAAACATTTTCCCCTAAGTTAAAATGAAACTATGCACCCAGAGAGAAAGAAAAACATTCTGAAGCCATCATGGAAGGATTTACATTCCAAAGAAACACAACTCTAAATCTAGAACACAGGAATCTTTGATTTCTATTTTAGTTGAATATCTCTCTGACATAAAAAAAGCAAATTGGGGATCATGTAGTTGGGTGTCTTAGTCAGAGTCTTGACATCATTCAGGTTGCAACCCAATTCTTTGTGAAATTAAAAACAAAGTATTTGTCTTACAAATCAAGTCTTTACAAGAGTAGAATGTGGTTCTAAAAATAATACAAATCCCAGCTATATTTTTTATTCCCCAAACCTCTCCTATTCATCTCAAAAGGCTTGCAGATATTGTAAAAGACCTTGATTTAGGTAACAAAAGCCCTTCTTAAAGAAACTTACATCCTTTCTCTGTGGCTTTGAAATGTAAAGGTTCCACCTGGTCTTCTCTATGAACCCAGAGCCATCTCTTGAAATAGAAACAGCATGGAGGTAATTCCTAAAGGATAAAATTTGAATGGATTAAAAAAAGTTGTAGAAGATCCATGGAAATGGAATCTTAGAAAAAAACTTGTATGTGTGGTCAAGCTGACTATAAATTGGGATGGATTTATTTAGGTTTTTAAAGAATGAGTCACTATCCAAAGTACACTGGTGCAAAACTGATTTTTTTTTTCTATTAAAAAGACAGATTTTTTCCTGAGCTCTTCTTCTAATGATAAGAGATTGTGAAAATTTTGGGGTTTTTAAATCTCTCAGGTAATCTCCATGCAAAGTAAAGATTTTGTGTTTTATCAATATATAGATTTCTGATAACTTTAAGATCATAAAACTGAACTGAGTAAGAATTTCCAGAACTAATAAAAAAACTGAATATAAGCAGAACAAGAATTAATAATATGAGATTGAATGAACTGATGAGAATGATTATCATTTTTTACTGTTTTTCTTTGCAGCATTGCTGGTTCCTTAATGTTTTATTTTTCCAGATTTAAAGAAATCCTTTTTTCTTTTCTGTTAGCTATCTATGACTTATAATTATTTTGTAAAGTATACCTCTGTAAACATAATCGAAATCTTTACTTTTTCTACCTATTTGATCCCTCTGTTAAGTAGTTAGTCAGGCATGAGTGACAGGAGCCAAGGTCCAGCTCTGTAACCATGGAAACTTCCCTTGAAGACCTTCCTTAAGGACCTCCCAGAAATACTTGTCTTTTAGAGTTATAAATTACCTCAAATCCTAGAGCGCAAAGGTCATAAAAGCCTAAACAAGCTACAAATGCCTATGCAGAAAGTACTGCCCCTAATTTCAGTCTCCTTATACCATCATTATAATACCATGTTTATATCTGGAAGTTCATGAATCTCATTTTAACAGACTGAATTCTGGGTAAGCACCTGCACAGTAGGCAAAAAGTTATATAGTAGCCAACTGTCAGTCCAGGTGACCTCACATAGAGGTCATCTAGGACATCTCATCATGGCCCAAATATAAACAGACCTTTCTATCTCTGCTTTGTTATAGCTTCCTGGCTGGAAATCCAGCCCTCCCTTTGGGATGTACTATCTTATCTCTATCTCCTAAATTCCACAGGGCCGCAGCCTTTCTTAGTGTACCTGTTTCCTTCTAAAATGTACTTTCAATAAATCTTACTTTTTCTCAATCTCGCAGACCTGTAATTCTTTACTGCTTTGATGGAGAAGACCGAAGAACAACATACAATGCCACTGTCCACTGTACTCCACTGTCCATCCTCCTCCTCTCCCATGCCACTGGGGCGACACCAGATTTCACCTCACCCTAGCAATGAC
Organism: Pteropus vampyrus; assembly: GCF_000151845.1. Classification (NCBI taxonomy): domain Eukaryota; kingdom Metazoa; phylum Chordata; class Mammalia; order Chiroptera; family Pteropodidae; genus Pteropus; species Pteropus vampyrus. The sequence goes on from NW_011889041.1 coordinate 2,019,494, forward strand.
ACCTCCAGAATTTTGAAACATACTGAGTATTCTTATTTTCATGGCAATATAGTTATTTGCTTAAGTTTAATAAGAATCTGTTCTCTCTTTAACAGTACACAATTGAAAACATTGGTTATATTACCGAGACTTTGACTGAACTGAAATGTCATATTTGAAAATATGCATCAAATCAGATATGACCATAAAGTTTTAAAAAACTAAGTTTAACTTTATAGAGCCAATTATAGCTCCTTAGAAAAATTAGCTTGTACCTTGCTTAAAGGGTTCCCAGCAGCCTTATCAGATGAGTAAGGTCACTTCCTGGCAGGCCCAGGAACCTCAATATCATGCGGGTCTTAAGAAGAGAGGAATTCACTCAAATACATAATTATTGCTGGCAAAGTCTCACAGAGAGTTCTTGGCTTGCCTTCTTAGCCTAGAGAGCTTTTAAAAGTGCAACCTAAGATTCCTTATGAAAGGTTCCAATGAAACAAAATTTAAAAGAACCTATACAATCACTATTCTTTCTGCACTTATGTAAATAATCAGGCCAAATTTAATAAGACTAGATTTATTTTACAAACAAATTAGCCTGTGATTATCTTAAAATGAGGATAACTGTAGATGAAAAAAATAAATGTTTCAGTAGAAAATAACAACACAACCTTGTAGATATCAAATTCTAGTCCTGTCCATTGTGTTTGAGGTATTACAAGTTAAACTGGATCTTGAATTCTTCTAGGTACCTCAAATATCTGGCTACGACTCTCCGGATTAATATTTCCAATTTTCTCCCACTTTTCTGATTTGGAATCACTAAGTAAAAAGACTGTTCTTGGATATTTCCTTGGAAAGGACCATACCAATTCCTCCTTACTACCCAGATGGCAGCCACACTTCAGGGGACTTGAATCTTGGGTCCACATTCTTCAATTAAAAAGGGCTCCTCCAGACTCTTAGAAGTTCATGCCCAATAGAGATCTAAAATTAAAATTGACTAGAGAGGTTTGTAACCTTGTGAATCTTCACTTCTTTAAATGACTTTTTCTCTTCTCTTTCTCCGTGATTCAAACTGGCCTTGGGCTCACTTGCTTTTTTTTTCATTCCTTATCCTTTTGCATACTGCAGACCACACCCTTAATCAATAATCCCTTAGGTCAGCATCACACAGTCTTAGGAAAGAAACCTCAGGTCTGGTGACCACAAAAACAGAGTTTTGGCCAAACTAAAGATAACATTTTACATGTCCACACCCATGAAAGCAGACAAGACCCCACCAGCATCCCCTTAAAACCAGAGAGAGAAAGACGCCATGACAGACTTCAGGACCTGATACAAGGTTCAACTGCCTCCTACTCTAGCCTGGACCAGTCAGTAGAGGCCACGACCTCAGCTCCCTTTGATACTAATGAGTTCTCCCTTGTATAATCTATCCCCTAGAAGCCATCAGGGAGCGGGTCTTTGAGGGCTGCTCACCTGTCTCCAGGCTTGGTACTGTTTTCTTAAGTAAACCTCTCTTTTTTTTGCTGCAAAGTCCTGTTCGTGTCTCTTTTGGCTTTGACACGTGCAGGCAAAATGAACTCCTAATTATGTATGGTGTCAAATGGGTACTAGATTTATGGGGTTGATTACTTTGTAAGTTATATAAATGTCCATTAACTATGTTATACAACTGAAACTAATACTTGTCAATGGTAATTAACATTTTTAAAAAATATTTAGAAAAAGATCTCTATCAATAAAAACCATTATTACTTTTGCTTTTTTACTTCTTGCTTTTTCTCTGTAAATGCATGGGAAGACAATGCTCTTCAATTTTGGCAACTATTGCTGAATTTATTGCTAAGGCCATAGCTGCACAACAAAAGTCCCTAGACTTTCTTGCTAAGGTGATTTTAGGTAATAGAATTGTTTTAGATTACTTATTAGCTAAAAAAAAGAGTGTGCCATAGCAAATCTCTCCTGCCACACCTCAATCAAACCTTCTAGTATTACAGCAAATATAGAAAATTAACAAACAAGCCATTTAGCTAAAATAGGTTGATCTCCCTTCAGATACATTCTTTGATTTATTTGACACCAACTGGTTTGGTTCATGGGGACCCTGGCTAAGGAGTACACGTTAGTTTTTGGTGTTATCCTCCTTATAGTCTCTGGTATACTATGTCTTTTCAAAGATCTTAAATACATATTCACAGCCATAGCAGTACTTCAGATGGTCTCACTGCAGTCAGACAAACAGATACAAGATGAACAGCAAAATGAACAACAAAAACAATTCTTTCACGATCTGCTATCATAACCTGAGTTTCACAAGAGCAACTTAACTCTGATGAGTGAGAGTGGCGCTAATACAAAATCTTTGGTTAATCTATTGTGTATGAGAAAATGACCAAAAGGGGAAATGATTAATTTATTAACCAAAGAGGCCATTACACTGATGTAGCTCTAATGCCACATGACTTATGTAAGCAACCCAAAATCTAAGCCTGTAAATACCTCAAGGTTACAAAATCAAATGTAAAGGACAACCAAGTACAAACTGCTAATTAGGCTTTACACTATAGCCAGTCAATAATTCCTGGTTTCAGCCTTTTCTCTATAAAACTCTTTCTTTTATCTCTTGACTGTAGAGTGCTCCTAACCCCTTATAGTTTGATGCTGCCTGATTCCAACTGATTACTGCTCAAATAAATTTATAAAATTTAAAAAAAATTATGTCATTGAGTAGATTACAAAATATCGCAAGTTTTGTCATGAAACTTGAGATTTTTAAGAAATTTTGGAAATTATGCATTCTTTCTTCTCTCCAGAAGCTACTGGCATGGTTATTACTATTGCTTATCTTCCTCTCTGATCCATCTTAAATTTGGAAGAAGGTATTAAAATACAAATAATTTTTCCTCACTTCATAAAAGTATGTAACTTAGTGCATCTACTATATGAACCTAGAGTTTGAGCTTCATTTAAAAGGTAGTATAAAGTATTCAAGAACATTTAGTAAGATTACATGGTGATACCATTATGCCTAAATATGGCCTTCATATGAAAAGAAACATAGCCCTTCTTCCCTCAAATGTATCCTTTTCAGATTTATCATTACACAGAAAAATAAGAAGCCACATTTTAAACATACAAACCACAGGGCCTTTTCATCCTCCTTTCTGTGAAAGAAACATTTGCTTAATAAAGTTTTTTCTTGAGAATGTTACCAGTGTTTGGGTTCTTGGTTTCCCCAAGATAGAAATGGAGAGAAAATCCCAGAAAATTTCTCTGACAAATTTTATTAGGCTTATGCTCAAGTACAAAGGAGGCAGCACAGAAGAAAAGAAGATCCTCCAACTGATTCAGAAACTGGCTTTATTTGACTGCTTGTATAAGTTGAGGGAATAAAACGGGTTTGCCCAAAAAGGTGGACTTTTTTTTTTTTAACCGCATTTACTTTTTCTGGTAACCATATTCATGTCTGTGCTGTGGGGCAAGATGGTGACCACTCATTATCATCACCCAAGGAAGGCTAGACAGCAGTCAAACCTTGATGAATTGTGCACAGAGAACAGTGGTTTCAAAATCTATGTGGAAGTAAATGATCAGAAAGGAGATCATAATCAACCATTTCTTCATTTTTGTGTGAGGGGTGACGGGGTGGTGAAATTCTTGTGAAACAGCTTATCCTGCTGTTCTTCATGGTCATCCCACATTCCTTTCTCTCAGGCCCAAGTCTCTATGCTGTCTCAAGAACATGCTATAGTTTGTTTCTACTTAAAGGTAAGCAAAATAGCATTCCTCATACACCATGGAATTTGCATTTTTAGACAACTAAAGAGAGTACGTTAAATTTATACAGCAGATCAACACAAAGCATACATATCAAAGCTGTTATTGAAATTATGCCAAAAATATGAGAAAAATACATATCTTAGTACTTTAGGCTATAGAATATATTCCATTCAAGATTGTATACAAAAGCTTAGAAAACCACTCAAAACTGCAATATATTTTAGTACTTCAAAGGACAAGAAAAAAGCATGTAAATGGTTTTGTTTTCCTTTGTTCTGCTTTCTTGAGTTGTGAAATAGGAGCTCACTGAGTCCCATCAGGAGTCGTGCCTGAAAACATTGAACTAATATTAGCACCATAGAATCCTGAAGAAAAGGCTTTATTCTCTTTGGCAGGCATCATTAACTGTTCCCCAAAGTTTACATGAAGCCTATGGAAATACCTTACATGGACCACACAGTGTTGGCTTTTTAAAAAATGGAATTATTTACCAACATTTAAAATAAAAATATTTCTGAATTTTCAGATTCTCTTAACAAATCAGGTGATCCCTCAATGATTGGAGCTGGACAACAACTGCCCCTCTTAGCTTCCCATCATCATCCTCAATCCTTTTCCCCTGCCAGCTTTACTTTTTTCTACTTTTTGCCTGTTTTTTATAAGCATTTGAGTTTTCAACCCTTGACTTTCCCCAAGTTTCATCCTCTAATGTTCACATTTCTTCTCATGTCCATAAGACATACTACCGCTGTCCTCATTCAGGACCTAAGATGTCATGCATATATTTCTAAAAGCAGACCCCTAGTTTAATTCCTGACTCTCCTCTCTTTCAAAACTCAAGCCATTATTACTCAGTCATTTTCCTAAATTTGATCACCTTTTGACTTACCTATGCATATCTATTAATCAAAGTATTCTGTGGTTTATTTTTAGTATCATAACACATTTTGGGTCTCTGAATACCTTATCGCGAGTAAAAATAGTTGAGTAACATGAAGTCATTTTTTTCCCTTCCCCAAATGACTACTTTTGGAAGATTCAAGGCTTTTCCTTCTTTGCCCTCTATGACAAATGGCCTCTCCCTTCTCCAAGATCCTTTAGCACTGATTATCTGACAACATAACACTAGTTCTCTTATCTCATCTTCTGTTTTTCCATCCCATAATTCTTGATCCTCTAATAGATTATAAACTCTTAAATGGTAGGGGGTATGTTTTTTTCCTGAACATTCAACAATGTAATGGGCAGAACATAAATTTTTATTAAACACTTTTTAAAATAAAGTTAATTGAATTATATAAATCATGAATACTGCCCCTAGTTTGTTCTAATCAAGATAAAGAATCTTCGAAGAAGGGAGAGGAATCAGCAACACAGAGAGTGAAGTGCTGAAACACACTGAGGTTTTGAAGTAAGACATTCACACAGACCAAAATTCAAATCCCTATCACTGTCTAAGAGCATTGAGACTAGAACTAAGTTATTTAAACTCAAAATTCCATAATCCCCAGTCATAAACTGAAGCCAATGATACAGAATAATCATATCAACCTTCCAAAGGTGTCTCAAGAATAAAATATTTTCATATATTAAACATGCCATTTATATTGCCTGTGGATAGATAACATTGGGCACACACTGAGTGCCTTATATTAGAATTATATTTTAGAAAGGGAATTCAAACTAAGGTCTTTCAAATAGTTAAAATTCATCACAGAGGTACGTTCCACATGCAAAGAAGTAAAAGCGTCTTAGAGAGAAAATGAGTTACCATAGAAGGATAATAAATTTGACTCACATATTCATTTATGTAATATTTCTGTATATCCTGGTCTGTGCCAAGCATCATGCAGGACAGTGGGGATATTGTAGTGAGAAAAACTAGATATGGTTCCTAACCTCATGGGATTAATAATCTGACAAGCAAAATAGAAACAGACATTTAGGAAACAATAACAAGTGTCATGGGTGTTATGAAGAAGAAATACACAATGTCATGGCCCAGCAGGAAAGGGCTTCTATGGTGGTTAACTTTGCATGTCAACTTTCCCAGGCTTAGGGATGCTCAGATAGCTGTTCAAAACATTATTTTTAGGCATGTCTGTGAAGGTGTTTCCAGAAGAGATTAGCGTTTGAATCAGTAAATTGAGTAAAAAAGATTGCTCTCATCAATGCTGGTGGACATCATCTAATCCATGGAGGGCCTGTAAAGAACAAAAAGGAGGAGGAAGACAAAATTTGCTATACCTGTTTGAATCAGACCATCTATCTTTTGCTGCTTTCAGACATCATAGCTCCTGGTTCTCAAGTCTTTGGACTTGGACTGGGACTTAACACTGTTCCTCACTTCTTGGGCCTTCAGGTTTGGACTGAAGCTACATCCCTGGTTTTCTCGGGCCTGTAGTTTGCAGAGGGATATTGTGGGACTTACCAGCCTCCAAAATTTCTGTGATCCAATTTCTCATAATAAATCTCTTTCTATATATCCATGTATATCCTATTGGTTCTGTTTTTCTGGAGAACCCTGACTAATATAACTTCCCTGAGAAAGTTGTTTTTAATCTAAGACCTGAAAATAAATAAGTCTGCTAAGGGGTGGGGTGAGGGGAGGAAAGGAAGCCTTAGAGTAGACATGAGAGTGGAAGAATAAGATGAATTTAGGATGTGTCTATTTCTGAACTGAGCACTAAGATGCTTGGTAGAATACAACACCACAGATATCTGATTTGAATGGCTGGGTGAGGAGCATGGACTGGAGGAACTGTACACAGAAAGTTGAAGAGGCAGAGATTATACCATAACAGCCTTAAACACAGTCAAGACTTGGGATATGATTGTTAAGGGTAATAAAAATCCATTGAAGGATTTCGTATATGGGAATAATGTGATCATACTGATTTTGTTGTTGTCTCTGGGTTTTTAAAATTTGTTTTTTATGTTGAGATAACTGTCATAATGACTTTTAAAAATGACTTTCACTTGGGAAATAATCAAAGAGGAAAAAAATTGGATGTGAAACGATGGGTATGGAGGCTACTAAAGAATCCTGGTATAGTGAGCATAATTTTAATTTTATCCTTCATTTCTTTTGAGAACTGTCTCATTCTTACTCCTAAGTGGTATGCATAGAGCTAAGATCGCATTTTCTTTTTCTTTCCTGTGATTAGATGCCCAGACTAGACACCTTTCACATCACTATATTGGCCTTGGAGTAAATAACACACCCAAAGAGGGCAAACCAGTTTTCTTTGAGAGACTGATATGAATGCTGAAAAAAAAAAATATATGATCTCTCTTTTTGGGGAAAATTTGATGCTAAGGTTAATATAAGTCTGAGCTCCTGGGGCATCTTTGCTGTATCATAAAAAGACCATGCTTAAGAAGCTAACCCAAGAGAAAGCAGAGCTAAGTGGTAATTTGGATTTCTATTACTGAAAACTATAAAAGTCCTGACTATTCAGTCAAGTGAGACATGATTGTGGTTTAGACTAGCACAGTGGTTAAGAGAACAAAGAAAAGAAAAAGACAGAACACTATATTATACGAAGTTATAAAGAATTAAATTTATGTGAGATGTAAAACTGAAAGCAACAAATGAAACAAAGTAAAACTCATAGACACAGAGAACAGTTTAGTGGTTACCAGAGGGAAACTGGGGAGGAGGGGAGATAGATAAAGGTAAAGGGGGTCAAATATATGGTGACAGAGATTTAACTTTGAGTGGTGAACACAGTGCAATATACATACAATATATTACTGAATTGTACAATTGAACCTGTGTACTTTTGTTAACCAATGTCACCCCAATAAATTTAATTTAATAAAGGAAAACAATGGGAATAACAAAAAAAGAATTAAATATAAAGTCATCCTTATTGTTAAAACAGCTATACTCAAATTCAAGATAGTGTACAGATGTGAGAGTATTTATCACATGGAAGATATTCAACATATTTTTGTTTAATTTTTATCTGATGCAGATTGAGAAATGAAAAGGAGAATATCTGTATTTGTGTTTTTATCAAAATTCCGGCATAAACATGGTATAGAAATGTCTAGCCCTAATTTTCCAAAGCACAGATGGTGTTCACAATTTTATTTTCTATTTTTCTGTCTTTCTGAAGCAGTGTGCTGCCCAGGTGGCAGAATCTAGTGGCACTTCTCGATTCATTCTATATGTAGGCATTCTTGAGGCAGATGCAACATGACTCTGGTCTTTGTTGGGTTTAGCAATCACTTGCTGTTAATTCTGAAATTATGAACTCAGTGAGTCCATGTAGTAACAAGTGACATTCTTAAGAGGTACCAGTATCCAAACTACGTGACGTTGACAATACTTTTCCAAGGATTCATGCTTAACACAAAATCATTTCAAAATACATTCAAAAAAATAAAATAAAATAAAATACATTCAACTAGGATCTAGATTAAGGCAATTTTACATTTCCATCAGACTGAATACATGAGAAATGGACCAAATCGTATCTAAATGTGTCAATGGAAGCTACCTTGACTTTCTTTTGTTTTTGGACTTGATATAAGGACAACACATTAGCAGAATGTGCTTTACTGGATTTAGTTCCACAGTCCACATTGTCACTTATCTAAAACCTGATAGAACTTTTCTAAAGTATTTGTGATTACTTATTACCATGGCCTTGTCTTTGCTCTTGGGCCCATGAAACAGACATTTAAACTCTGACATACTCCTTTGGGGAAATCCTATCTCCCTGCAGTTTCCATGATTCTAAGCTTCCTTGATTCTCATGTACTGTTGATGCTTTACTTTTCAGTTTCTTTTTGCCTTATGATTCTGTGAGCCAGAAGATTCTAGTCAAAGCTGTAGACACCCTACTCCATCCATCTAGCTCTCCCTGACTTAAAATACCAACTTTAGTTCAGGTCCCTATTTCTTACTATCAAAAGGACCTCCCAAATACATATATTTGTTCCTCGTGTTAAACTTTATATATTCGAAGTAAAAAAAAAAAAATCTAATTTTTTTCTTAAATGTGCCTTCAGAGATGTTTCTTCAAATAAAGTGAGGCACAA
>NW_011889041.1:2029741-2035384 GCF_000151845.1 Pteropus vampyrus
CTTTACACTTCCTGCTTCCTTTTTTCTTCTTCCACTAAATCTCATTCTACACTTATACTTTATATGAGGAAGATAGCAAGATTTTATATCGTGTTCTACATTCAGATATGAATCATGCTGTTAAACTATCAGTTGTCTCTAACTGTGGAAAACTAATAAAAAATCATTTAAATTTTGTTCACTCTAAACCTAAGCTTGATAGTAAATATGAATGTATTGAAAGTTAAAACAAAGTTAGAAGGGAGCTCAAACTCTAGCAAAACTTGCCAATTTGCTTCCCTTCCCCTAGCTATTGCTCAATATCCTTAATAATGGATAGCTCTATACATTCTAGGCATCAGCATAATGGATAGTCTGTGGTTTTTATTCTGTTTACCCAACAAATTACATTATAAGATAATGTAATTTGGAGATATCTCAATTAGAGATCATTTAGCTTCCTTTGGGAACAAAGATATAGCTACAGTAGAATAAGAGATGCTTCTTCTGCCCCATCTACAAAATCTAGGTAATTTATGGTTTAAGGTATATGATATAGAGTCATCAAGTAGCTGACCATGGCCTTTCTGAAATACCAAAGAAATTGGCTCTTGGAAGCGAATAATGCTTAGGCAAGAACATATCCCACAACCAGGGCAGGGGGATATTTTGTTTAATAATAAATAATACTAAGATTCTCATAGCTAAATGACCATGACTCATGATATTCTTTTAAGAGATCCCAAGAGTATAGGCTACAGGGAACTTAGTCCTCCTAACCAAAGGCAGCAAGATTAAGTAAATGCCAAAGGAATGAAAAAATAGTCAATATACAACAAATAATGCAACTTTGTCTCAAAGAAACATATCAGAGTAGATTCAACATGTGATAATACTACAAATAAGAAGCTCAAGGCCTTAAAGGGCAGCTCTATTAACAGTTTTCCTGATGTAGCTGAAGCAATTTCTATCCTTCATTTCTCATTCTTACACATGCACACATGCATACACTGTTCACTTGAAAAAAGGGCTTTAACCTTATTAAGATAATTTCTCAAAATCAAAGAAAGCAATTGACTTCACTTTCTGCATGTGTCAACTATTTATGTGCATCAGAAAAGATTACCTAATGAAAGTAAAATGAGTCACATTTTTAAAATATGCTATCTCTAGCTTCACTTTTCTCATTTGTTATGTACACTGCAGTGTGTGGTGCAATAATAATCTCGTATTTGTTCTTATATGGAACAACAGTTGGACATGCCAAAGATCAAGAAAAATAACTCAAAGAAGCAAATAAAAAGTATATATCGATGTTTATACAGCAGGTCCTCAAATAATGTCATTTTTGTTGTAACATTGATTAGAGAAAAAGAAATTGATTTCCTTTAGGGCCACTATTTATGTGGAGTTTGTGTATTCTCCTCATGTCTGTATGAGTTTTCTCCAAGTATTCTGGTTTCCTCCCACATCTCAGAGATATAAGTTGATGTGTTTCAATTGTTTCAGTCTGAGTGCTGGTGGGTGTGGGTGTGTGTGTGCCCTGTGATGGAAGGATGTGGGTCCCACAATCCTGAAATGAAATAGATGGGTTGAAAAATAATTATCTTACTTGTTTTTATTAATCTTTCTCATATATATATGTAGCTCACATTTATTATAATGTTTAATATTAGAAGTGTTTGGGGTCTTTATTTAGAAGTTTAGTGAATTTTTGTGACCAGAAATATGCTGTAAAACCTAAATCTTATTTATATCAATTAACCTGTAACAAAATTGGTTTTGTTATATTGTTTTGTTTGAAGTTGCAGTTTCCAAGAATCAATTAGGCATTAAGTGAAGATGCTGTATCTGTACCTGTACCTGTACCTGTACCTGTATCTGTATCTGTATCTGTATATGTATCCATATCTGTATCCGTATCCGTATCCATATCCGTATTCGTATCTGTATCATCTATACCCATATCATCTGTATCTCTATATTTATATCTACATCTATACCTATATATATCGATCATCTATCTATCCTAAAACCACACACCAAAACAAAATCAAACAAAAAACAAAAACAAAAGCAAAAACACCTTCCGACTATGAGAAATTTTGTGGTTACCTTTCAAAATCGTATTAGGATGTAGCTTTTTTTGAAAAAAAGCAAACAGTTGTTGAGAAACCCAACTAATCATCTTTTAATTCAAAATAAAAGGATATATAACAAATAATCCATAGGAAACAAATGAGTAAGTTGCCTGACTGAAGACACTATGACAGGTAGAAATGAAGGACAGAAAAAAGAGGCAGGTCTTTAATTTATCATTCCACTGAAATATTTTTCAATCTGGGCATGAAAATTAGGTAAAATGGATGGCTATGAATTAGATGGAGAGCCAAAAAAAAAAAAAAAAAGGAAGAAATTATCTTTGCAACTGATGATTAATGTGAGCTGAAAAGAAATGAATAAAATGCAAACTAAAGACCTGTAACTTGTAAGACACAAGTGTCACTACACACTACAATCTGGGTGATCTACTGATATATAAAATGAAACATGGCAATATGAAGCAAGAAGTGAACCTCAAGGCATAAAAACATGGTGAAGTTAATCAGAAAGTGTTTCAGGACTAAATGACCAAATTAATAGCTAATCCAAGTCATGTCTCTGACCATTATTACACAAGTCTGGAAAAAAAAATAGAAGTTTCAAACAGAGTTTCATTTGTCTTTTATTAATTATAAATAGAAACATCTGATATAAAATAAAAGCTTACCTACTATTCTCTTTCTCTTTCAAAAAAAATAAAAGAATAGCAGAATATAACAAGAAAAGAGGCAGATTAATGTATTTTAATAAGACTTACTAAAGAAACAGATGTTCAAGCAAATTTAAGAGATGAAAGAAGATATAAGACAGGTATAGAATTTGAAAAAATATACAGTAAAAACAGAAAAGAAATAACGAAGAGACTATATGATAGGAACTTTGGGGTCTTCTACTTCTAGCTATTATTAGGTCCCAGGAAATAAATTCACTGTCTCATCTTGAAAATACAAAACATTAGACAAAATTTATGAAATAGTTTTCATTTATTAGATAATACTCAATCCAGGAATCTAATCTCTAAGAGGAGGAAAATAAAGACCTACAGTTACTCTAACTCTGTCTAAAAGCAAATTTCTTACTGCGGAGCATGTTGGTCTCACTGAGCAGAATAGACAGATCAGATTTCAGGGAATGGGAGGCAGCTGGAAGTTGCAGGACTAAATTCCATATTGGAGACAGTTAGACAAAAAAGGAGCTCCAGATATCTTCTTGGAGTTTGATGGAATTCTTGCTGTATCAAAAGATGTATATATGTGGGCTCAACTCTATGAAGTCAGGCAAAGGGCAACCAGTGATCTTTAAAGTGAATAATTCCTAGAGCTCATACAGAACAGAACTAATTTGAATTCTCATCAGAGTAGAGAGATTCTGCTGATCACTCAGGGCAAAACACCTTATTAGAAATCGAACCTATTCTAGACTTACTCTGAAAAAACTTTTAAATAATATATAAAAGGATCAAACTGAATAGCAAATAATTTAACTGTTGACCAGATAAAAAATAACTCTTTTGAGACTTAGACAGTATACCACAAAACAGCATAAAACCTGTAATGTCTGGCATCCAATCGAAACTAATATACATACAATAAACATGAACATATGATTCATACTTGTGAGAAAAGTTATCTAATAGAACCATACACAAAAATAACAGAGATGATTAACATAGAAAAATGTTAGCACATCTATTTTAACTGTTCAAATACAAAAAGAAAAACATGAACATGGTGAGGATAAAAACGAAGATATAAATGATAAAAATGTTACTTCTAGAGATGACATATATAATATCTGAAATAAAAATTCACTGGGAAATTAACAAAAGATAATATATCACAGAGAAAAAGGTCAGTAAACTTAGCAATATAAATTATTCAAAACATAGCAATATAAATTATTCAAAATAAAATACAAGGAAAAAATTTTGTAATTGTAATAGTGACTTACAGTACAGCCTCAAGTATTCTAACATATTTACAATTGGAATCCAAAACAAAGAGGATGGGCAGAAAAAAAATATGTGAAAAAACAATAACCAAAATTTTTCCAAATATGATATAATTTATATACCCACAGATATAAAACTATATGCTGTTTTTAATAAATCTACTCTAAATATAATAATAGATGTTGAGAGCAAAAGAAAGAAAAATTACATAATATGTGAACACTAATCCTAACAAAGATGGAATGGCTTTATTAATATAAATAAAGTAGATTTAAGAATTAAGGCTATTACCAGCAACAAGGAGAGAAATTTCAAAATTATAGCAACATTAATTTATTAACCAGAAGTAAGCTGGAATGTGTATGTACCCCAAAACAGAGCTTTAAAATACTTAAGGGAAAAAATGACAGAATTGGAAGGAGAAATATACAAACCAACAAAGCTATTTGAACACACCATAACCTCTCTCTCAGTAATTTAGAGTACACGTAGACAGAATTTACTGAGGATTTAGAATTTCTTAGCAATCCTTTCAATCAATTTGACTCAGATGACATTTTTAGAAAAGTCCTTCCTACAATAGCAGGATATACAGTATGCTCTAGTTCATATGAAATATTCACCATGGCATACCATATACTAAGCCATAAAATGAGTTTTAGTAAATGTAATAATAATTGCGATCTTATTGAATATGTTTCCAACCTTCATGAAACTAAATGAGAAACCAAAGCACAAAAATATCTGGCAAAAAAAATATCCAAAATATGTGAACAAGAACTAGCCCACTACAAAATAACAAATGGATTAAGAAAGAAGCCACTAGAAAATATTTTAACGAAATATAAATAAAACATAAAAATTGTGATATGCAGTTAAAAGCTGTGTTTAAAGGAAATTTATAGCTTTAAATAATATATTAGAAAAAAAGAAACGTCCACCATTTATATCTTCAATTTCATTGTCAAGAAGCCAGAAAATGACGAGTAAAGCAATCATAAAATATTCAGACTAAAGTAAATAATAAAGTTGAAAACAGAAATCAATGAAATGGAAAATAAGAAACACCAGAGAAAATTAACAGAACTGAAAGTTAGCCTTTTGATAAACTGCTAGCAACATTGATCATAAAAAAGGAAAAACAGAACCACAAATTGCCAATGTAATCAAAGAAGAGATTACTAAACATTATAAAGATATTTAAAAGGATAATAAAGAAATATTATGAACAACTTTATGCCAATAAATTTTACAACAAAAATGAAATGTACAAATTATGTAAAAGATACAAACTACCAAAACTGGTTCGAGAAAAACAGATATATCTATATCAATAAAAATATTTCAATTCACAATGGAACATCTTCCTACAATGAACTAATTAGTGTCAGATCATTTCACTGGAGAATTCTTTCAAACATTTAAGGAAAAAATAATGCTGATTTTCTACAAACTTTTTTTATTTAAAAGGGGGAAGTACCACTTTCTAACATCTTTGGCCAGACCAGTATTACCCTGATAATAAAACCAAGCAAAAACATTACAAGAAATATTTACATGGTAAAAACTGGACAATTTCCCCTTAAGACTATGTAAAAGGCGCAGAGATG
>NW_011889041.1:2036669-2048025 GCF_000151845.1 Pteropus vampyrus
AGACATCAAAAACTAATAGAAAAAAATAGAGTCCAGGAATGTACACATACCTCTGTGGTCAATTAATTTTCAACAAAGATGTGAAGGTAAATCTATGTTAAACAACAGCCTTCAACAAATGATACTGGAATAACTGGATTTCCAAATGAAAAACACTGAACCACAACTCTACTTGAAACCATATGCAAAAATTTATACCAAGTGAATTATAGACCTAACATTGAAACTTAAAACATAAATCTTTTATAAAAATAACATAGAATATCTGCAAATTCAGTGTAGATAAAATTTACAAAATTAGATAGGTATTTAGCATATCACTATGCAATTTTACTTTTAGATTTTTACTCCAAAGAGAAACTATGTTCACACAGGATTTGAATGCAAATGTTTATAAAAGCTTTATTTATAACAGCCAAAAACTAAAATTGACTTTTAAACTGTAGTATGGCAATAAAATGCAATCTATTGAAGAATAAACTGATAGAAGACACAAATGAAATACAATAATATTATGCTAAGTGGAAAAAGTCAGACACAAAACAGTATGAAACTCTAGGGAAAAAAATCTAATATAGAGTAATAGGAAGTAGATCAGTGGGGAAAGGATGGATGTTGAAGAATGACAATTAACAAGAAGCAAAAGGAAAACTTCTTTTGTTGATGAAAATGACCTATATCGTGATTGTGGTGATTGTATAGGTGTGTATATTTGTTAAAATTCATTAAACATAAAATGTGTTCATTTTAATTAAAAACAAAACATTATTAGGAGTAGCTAAACATATAAAATGCATAAGTGAAAATTAAGCTACCCAGGAGCCCACAGAGAATAACCTCATTAAAACAAATGATGTTCCTAGTGCTCTTATCACTTAGGAAATTACAAGGGATTTAGTAGTTCTATTCCAGGAACCAGGGGAAGAGACCAATATATATTTTTTCTATTATTTCACATTTAAGTTAAGTATTTTTGCTACAAAAAATGACACAAGAAAACTTTTAGAGGTGATAGATAAGTTTATAACCTTGATTCACAAAATTGTATATATATGTACAAACTCATCAAATTGTGTATGCTAATCATGTTAATTTTTTTATATATATGAGTTATACCTCAATAAAGCTGGGGAAAAGAGTACAGAATAATGCCTTCCTGGCAAAAATTTTCAATAAGTGACTAATAAAGAAATAAAAAAAGTGAGAAGTATTACACAAAGGGAAGCATTATAATTAAATTGTATTAGTTTTAAGAACTATATAATTTACTAAGTTTATATGCTGTTTGTATTTGAGGATAATTTTCTCATTAAAGAGGTGTTTTGCTTTAAACTTTCCAAATATTTTGTCACTATGTCATTAAAATTCTGTTACTTTATATTTTTCTCATGTGCCATTTAAATGCAATATAGAATTAGTCTACAGGCATAAACATTTAAATAGGTGTCTAGTCACTAATAATATTTTTTTGAATCAAAACATTTGATACTATTTATGCTCATCTTATTTCCCCATTGGCTTTGGAATAATGATATCAGGTGATGTAAATTTTAAGAGAAATAAAGCCAATGGACTATATGAATCACCAAAAAGTTGTTTCACTAAAACTGTTTATCATCACAAATATGTTTATGTTCTATCATTTTACTTTCTTTATTCTGCTTTTGATTCCTGTGTTTCTGCGACTTTTTTTCCAACTCAACCAGAGCTCAGAGAGCCCTTTTTCTGTGTTTATTACCTGTGGACTTAGTCTTACCCCCTACCTAACAAGTAGTATGAAACTGTGATGACAGAAAGTATACCAGGTTCTAGGATTCTAGAGCTCCAATTTTCTAGTCTTTCTTATGTACTTAGTTGTCATATCTTTTTTTGGAAGAAGGTGGTACACACATTAAAAAACTACACTCATCAATTGCCTAATCAATTCTTCATATATATTCAATATCTATTTACTCAGTGCTATATATGCTTGGCACTGTTCCAGGTAGTCAGATAATTTGGGAGAATAAAGTAAATGACTTTCTTTTCCTCACACAACTTATAGGTTAATTAACATTGTTTTAACACAGCCTTCTTTGTATACCTGTCTTAATTAATTTTCCTAAATTGACAGCTTGCCCTAGAGATTTGATTTAGCTCTTTAAACTTCATTCCCAGAGCTGACCGTTTCTGAGAACTTACTCAAATATGTGCGTACTGTGACCAACTACATGCCAAGGAAAGAAAAGAATGTCACACTTTTATTCCACTAAAATGGAACCAAGAGGAAATAAAAGAGAGGGGGAACAGGAGGGGAGGGACGGAGGAAAGGAGAGAAATATATCTCAATATTTTATAGAACATTACAAGAAATATTTACATGGTAAAAACTGGACAATTTCCCCTTAAGACTATGTAAAAGGCGCAGAGATGTAAACTCTCATCATTTGATTCAACATTTTCTTGGACCTAGCCCACACAGCAAGGCAAGAAAAAAAATGAAAAACATACAAACTGAAAAGACAGAACTAAAAACTCTCTTTATTCAAAGATTACATGACTACATATCTAGAAGATCCTAATTAATCTACAAAAAAAAAATGCTACTAGAATTAATGTGAGTTTCAATTAAATCTCACCTTAAATTAATGTGAGATAACTCGTGGATAACAGTCTTAACCTTACCCCCAAATTTTTGCTTTTATTATTTTCACATCGCTCTAGTATACCAATAGTCTGGAAACAAATGACATCATTCTATTTATAGAATTCTGTTTTTAGTAGTGGTATTTCCATTTATAAAATATAATAATTCTCAATCGCCAAAAATGTCAAATCCTAGAAAACATAGCATTCCTATGTGTGATGTTAACTTGTTCTAGAATAGTTGTTAGCCAAAGATTCATTTGATAAATCCAATTTATGTTATATTAGGATTAGAGACAAGTTCTATTTAGAAATAACTCCAAAAATTTTTTATATTTTATTTTCACATTGCAAAACAGTCAGATTTGCTTCAGCCTTGAAGAGTGTGTTTATGTAAAATTAAATTAATGCTGGCAGCGAGCTCTTTTTTTTCTAAATGGGAAATGGGTTAACTCTTCTCTACGGATTCAACATAAGAGCATTCAAAATAAAAGCAATTTTTTTTCAATAGACAAGCTTTTTCTAAAATGTATATAGAAATGTAAAGTTTCTAAAAGAGTCGTAATACTTTTTTTTTAGTAAAAGAAATTAAAATAAATTTACTTTGCACCTAAGACAACTTTTGGAAGCAAAAAAGTATTTTAATTAAAAATATCTCCTACTCTCTGATGAGATAAGAGTTAAGAGATTCCAGGTAATTCTGACATTTAATGAAATTGTATCAGCGGATAATAATCCAAACTAAAATTTCTGAACACCCTGTCATTTAGATCATGATTCAACACCAACGGCAACGAAATCAGGGCATGTGAAAAATAAGGCTCTGGAGATTATCCATGTCATTCCTGTACCTTCACAACTATGTAAAAGTCACTAGGCCTTTGGTGCGCTAATATTATCAACAGTTATGAGATGTGTTTAAATAGCAATTTTGCTGTCCTTAAATCTACTGTTGAGAAGAAAGCCATAATACTTTTTAAAAAGAAAAAACAATTTGGAAGACTTGAACTACTTGATTTCAAGATTTATTACAATGATACAGTAATCAAACAGTATAAAATAGCTAGAAGAGACATCAAAAACTAATAGAAAAAAATAGAGTCCAGGAATGTACACATACCTCTGTGGTCAATTAATTTTCAACAAAGATGTGAAGGTAAATCTATGTTAAACAACAGCCTTCAACAAATGATACTGGAATAACTGGATTTCCAAATGAAAAACACTGAACCACAACTCTACTTGAAACCATATGCAAAAATTTATACCAAGTGAATTATAGACCTAACATTGAAACTTAAAACATAAATCTTTTATAAAAATAACATAGAATATCTGCAAATTCAGTGTAGATAAAATTTACAAAATTAGATAGGTATTTAGCATATCACTATGCAATTTTACTTTTAGATTTTTACTCCAAAGAGAAACTATGTTCACACAGGATTTGAATGCAAATGTTTATAAAAGCTTTATTTATAACAGCCAAAAACTAAAATTGACTTTTAAACTGTAGTATGGCAATAAAATGCAATCTATTGAAGAATAAACTGATAGAAGACACAAATGAAATACAATAATATTATGCTAAGTGGAAAAAGTCAGACACAAAACAGTATGAAACTCTAGGGAAAAAAATCTAATATAGAGTAATAGGAAGTAGATCAGTGGGGAAAGGATGGATGTTGAAGAATGACAATTAACAAGAAGCAAAAGGAAAACTTCTTTTGTTGATGAAAATGACCTATATCGTGATTGTGGTGATTGTATAGGTGTGTATATTTGTTAAAATTCATTAAACATAAAATGTGTTCATTTTAATTAAAAACAAAACATTATTAGGAGTAGCTAAACATATAAAATGCATAAGTGAAAATTAAGCTACCCAGGAGCCCACAGAGAATAACCTCATTAAAACAAATGATGTTCCTAGTGCTCTTATCACTTAGGAAATTACAAGGGATTTAGTAGTTCTATTCCAGGAACCAGGGGAAGAGACCAATATATATTTTTTCTATTATTTCACATTTAAGTTAAGTATTTTTGCTACAAAAAATGACACAAGAAAACTTTTAGAGGTGATAGATAAGTTTATAACCTTGATTCACAAAATTGTATATATATGTACAAACTCATCAAATTGTGTATGCTAATCATGTTAATTTTTTTATATATATGAGTTATACCTCAATAAAGCTGGGGAAAAGAGTACAGAATAATGCCTTCCTGGCAAAAATTTTCAATAAGTGACTAATAAAGAAATAAAAAAAGTGAGAAGTATTACACAAAGGGAAGCATTATAATTAAATTGTATTAGTTTTAAGAACTATATAATTTACTAAGTTTATATGCTGTTTGTATTTGAGGATAATTTTCTCATTAAAGAGGTGTTTTGCTTTAAACTTTCCAAATATTTTGTCACTATGTCATTAAAATTCTGTTACTTTATATTTTTCTCATGTGCCATTTAAATGCAATATAGAATTAGTCTACAGGCATAAACATTTAAATAGGTGTCTAGTCACTAATAATATTTTTTTGAATCAAAACATTTGATACTATTTATGCTCATCTTATTTCCCCATTGGCTTTGGAATAATGATATCAGGTGATGTAAATTTTAAGAGAAATAAAGCCAATGGACTATATGAATCACCAAAAAGTTGTTTCACTAAAACTGTTTATCATCACAAATATGTTTATGTTCTATCATTTTACTTTCTTTATTCTGCTTTTGATTCCTGTGTTTCTGCGACTTTTTTTTCCGACTCAACCAGAGCTCAGAGAGCCCTTTTTCTGTGTTTATTACCTGTGGACTTAGTCTTACCCCCTACCTAACAAGTAGTATGAAACTGTGATGACAGAAAGTATACCAGGTTCTAGGATTCTAGAGCTCCAATTTTCTAGTCTTTCTTATGTACTTAGTTGTCATATCTTTTTTTGGAAGAAGGTGGTACACACATTAAAAAACTACACTCATCAATTGCCTAATCAATTCTTCATATATATTCAATATCTATTTACTCAGTGCTATATATGCTTGGCACTGTTCCAGGTAGTCAGATAATTTGGGAGAATAAAGTAAATGACTTTCTTTTCCTCACACAACTTATAGGTTAATTAACATTGTTTTAACACAGCCTTCTTTGTATATCTGTCTTAATTAATTTTCCTAAATTGACAGCTTGCCCTAGAGATTTGATTTAGCTCTTTAAACTTCATTCCCAGAGCTGACCGTTTCTGAGAACTTACTCAAATATGTGCGTACTGTGACCAACTACATGCCAAGGAAAGAAAAGAATGTCACACTTTTATTCCACTAAAATGGAACCAAGAGGAAATAAAAGAGAGGGGGAACAGGAGGGGAGGGACGGAGGAAAGGAGAGAAATATATCTCAATATTTTATAGAAGGAGGACAATGCCTTTATGACCTATGTGAGCTAGAGATTCTCTGTCAAATTCTGTGATCCACTCATCATGTGAAGAGAATAAACCTCTGATCTCATGAGCTCTATATTTCTTCATGTGTAAATTTGGGCAGATTGCATCTTTTAAGAAATTGGTCCATTTCATCTAGATTATCAACTTTGTGAGCATAGAGTTCTTCATAATATTCCTTTATTATCCTATTAATTTCTTTTGGGTCCATAGTGATGTCCCCTTTCATTTCAGACAGTTTTAATGTGTGTCATTTATTTTTCTTAGTTAGTTTGACTAGAGACCTATCAATTTTATTGGCCCTCTTATGGTTTCATTAATTTCTCATTTTTAATTTTATTGATTTCTTCTCTAATTTTTTTTCTTCTGCTTACTTTGGATTTAATTTGCTCTTCTTTTTCTAGTTTACTAAGGTAAAAGCTAAGATTAATGATTTTAAATTCTCCCTCATTTCTAATATATGCATTTAATACTATAAATTTTACTCTAAGCACTGCATTAACTGTATTCCACAAATTTTTATATGTTTTCATTTTTTATTTTGTTCAAAATAATTTTTATATTTCCTAAGCTTTCCTCTTTGGTTCCTGTGTTATTAGAAGTGTGTTGTTTAATCTCTAAGTATTTGGGGATTTTCTAGCTGTCTTTCTATTATTGATTTTTAGTTTAGTTCCATTCTGGTCTAAAAATGCACATACATAATTTCTATTTTTTAAAATTTGTTAAGTATTTTACAGCTCAGAAATTGGTCTATTATGGTGAACATTCCATCTGACCTTCAGAAGAATGTATATTCTGTTGTTAGTAAATGTAGTAGTTGATAAATGTCACTTGTATTTGGTTGATTGATAGTGTTGTTTAGTTCAACTATCACCCAGCTGATTTTCCACCTGCTGGATTTGTTTATTTCTGAGAGAGTGGATTCATCTAGTTCTCTTTATATAGTTCTCTCAGTTTTTGCCTCATGTAATTTGACATTCTATTTTTAGGTGCATACACACTAAGAATTGTTATGTCTTCTTAGAGATTTGACTCTTTTGTCATTATATAATGTCTTTTTTTATCCGTAATAACTTTTCTTACTTTGAAGTATGCTCTGTCTTGAAATTAATATAGCTACTCCTGCTTTCTTTTGATTAGCGTTAACATGGTATATTTTCTTCATACGTTTACTTCTAATCTTTATATGTCTTTATATTTGAAGTGAGTTTCTTTTAGATAACATATAGTTAGATCACATTTTTTGATTCACTCTGACAATCACTGTCTTTAATTGGCACATTTAGATTATTGACATTCAAAGTGGTTTTTAATATAACTGGATTCAACATGCCATATTTGTTACTGTTTTCTATTTTTGCTCTCTTCTTTGCTTCTATTTTAGTCTTCCACTCTTCTGCCTTGTGTGGTTTTATTTTATTTTATTTATTTTATTTTACTTAATTTTATTATTTTATTTTATTTACACCTATAGCACCAGGTCTTCTTAGGTGGTCTCCTATCCAAGTACTAAACAGGCCTGACCCTGCTTAGCTTCTGAGATCAGACGAGATAGGCATGTTCAGGGTGGCATGGCTGTAGACTGCCTTTTGTGGTTTTAAGTCAGCATTTTATCTGGTTCATTTTTTCCTCCTCTCTTAACATATCAGTTATGCTTCTTTATAAACTTTTTTAATGGTCGACCTAGAGTTTGCAATATACATTTATAACTAATGCAAGTTTACTTTCAACTAATAGTATACTGTTTCACAGGTAGAGCACCTTATAATAATAAAATATTTTTAATTCTAAAGTCAGCTCTTTATTGTCATTCATTTCATTTATACAAAAGCACACATAAACATAGATCTATATTAATTGAAATAATTTGCTTTATTGTTTTAAACAAAATTCTGTTAGATTAAGAAAAAAAATCAATAGTTTTGTTGTATCTTCAACTCATTCATTCTCCAATACTTTTCCTTTCCTTATGTAAATCTGTTTCTCAATCATTTTCTTTCTCCTTAAAGAACTTTTTAAAACATTTCCTGCAAGGCAGGTCTACTGGCAATACATTTCCTCAAGTTTTCTTTATCTGAGAAAGTCTTTGTTCTCCTTCACCTTTTAAGGATAATTTCACAAGGTACAGAATTTCAGCTTAGTGTTTTTTTTTCTCTGAACACATTAAATATGTCACAAAAGTCACCTAGCCTGAATGGTTTCTGAGAAGTTGGATTTAATTATTATTTTTGCTCTTCTATAAATAAAGTATTTTTTATTTCTCTGGCTTTTATCAGGATTTTTTCTTTATCTTTGTTTCTGTACTTTGAATATAGTACGCTTGGGTGTAGTTTTTCTGACATGTATCCTGCTAGGTGTTCTCTGAGCTTCTTTGATCTGTACTTTGGGGTCTGACAGTAAGTTGGGAAAAATTCTAATTATTATGTCAAGCATTTCTTCTATTCTTTCTTTTACTTTTGGTATTCTAAATATATATTATATATTTATGTGTGTGTGTGTGTGTGTGTGTGTGTGTGTGTGTGTACGTTATACCTTTTATAGTTTTCTCACTGTTCTTGGATATTATGTGTGTTTTTTTTCAGTCACTGTTCTCTTTGCTTTTTGGTTTTTGAAGATTTTATTGATTTACCTTCTAGCTCAGAGATGCTTTCCTCATTTATGTCTAGTCTACTAATCAGTCTATCAAAGCATTTTTCACTTCTGTTACAGTATTTCTGATCTCTAGCATTTCTTTTTGAGCCTTTCATATAATTTCCACTTTTCTGCTCACATTGCCCTTCTGTTCTCGCATACTGTCTACTTTGTCTATTAGAGCGCTTATCATATTAACCACAATTGTTTTAAATTCCAATCTGATAATTCTAATATTTTTCCCATGTCTGAGTCTTATTCTTATGCTTACTCTGTCTCTTCAAACTATGTTTTTGTCTTTTGGTATGTCTTGTAATTTTTTGAAAATAGTTGGACATATCATACTGAGTAAGAGGAACTGCTGTAAATAGGCCTCTACTAATATGGTTGGGAGGTACGGGAGGACGAGAAGTGTTCTATAGTCCCATGATTTGGGTCTCAGTTTCTTAGTTAGCCTATGCCTCTGGACTGTGAACTTTGCAAGTAATTTTCAGTCCCCTCTCCTCCCACTATTTAGGTTGGACATGTTGGCTAGGGTAGGCTAGAGTTGCTGATGTGCCTTCTCTCATGTCTGTTAGACTCTCTTAAAACCCAGCTAGTTAGTCTCTGGTTAGTTTCTCCTGAAGGTATACCTGGTTACAAATAACAGAGTACTCAGGTATATCTTAAGATGGTTCCTTCTCCCTTCCCCTGCCCCCACTGAAAGCAAGAAGGCATTTTTTCCCCTAATATTCAGTTTGCCCTGTGATTTCATTTCTCTTATGGACCTAAGAAGAGTTGTTGACTTTTCAATTTGTTCAGATTTTTACCTGCTATTAGGATGGAATGGTGACTTCTAAACTCCTTATATGCTGGACCAGAAACTAGAAGTCAATAATTTCTTTTTATGAATATTAAAGGAGTAGAAAATAAAACCACCAGTCTAGTTGCTTTATTAAAATATAAGGATTTAAAACACACAAACAAAAAGTATGGGTATATTTGAATATTTTCTTAAACAAAGAGCAATGTGTTCTTAAACACATAAACAATATTACAAGGTAGTGGGAAAATAGGCCTAGGGATTAAGGGCTGAGGATAGGGTAGATAAATACAAATGATAGTTCTGCTAAATATAAAATGTACTCAATCCAAGCACTGTGATGAAATCTTCTGTTGCAACCATTGTGACAAGAGGAGTCAATTTTTCTTAATAACCACACTCAACTTTCATTCTTCTGTTGTCCTCGTCTTTCTGAGACCCAGATTTGACATATAAGGATATTTCTACTCTAAGCTCTCCTTCCACTTGCCAAATGCTTGGTAACTACCCTGGTGATTTCTTTTGTTGGTTCTAGGCAGGAAACGATGGTTTAGAATAGTGCTGTTATCATTATCCCAATGTTTAAGAACAAGGACACATGAGGTATTGAAGGACAAAGATTTAGGAGCTAATTACTGAGGATACCTGTAAATCACAGCATGTGCATTGCATTTATTGGCATATGCTTACAAAATAAGCTCTGCTGTGATCTGTCATGTTGTAGAACACATTTCTCTCAAATGTTGACTTCAATTACGTTTATTAAAATACTTCCTAAATATTAATCTATGCGTAATTTGCTTATCTTTATGTGTCCTATATGACATAAAACAAAAAAAATGTAATTAATATAAACTCAAACTAAGTATTAAAATAACTTCTATCTCGATTAAGCCAGAGTGTAGGTATAACTACAATGTGATTTAAAAACCATATATATGATATCCAAATCTTGACTATTGTCTGATTATCTTTTCAATACGGGTCACTATTATAATTTTGACTAATTAGAAATTTACTATTTTTAAAATTTTTATGGTAGAAATTAGTAATTGTTCAAGTACTACTAAAAAGAATAATAATTTTTTTCTTTCTGAAGGAAAAGCAACCAAATGTTACAATTCTTAGAATTTTATATACTAAAGTGAGCTCATTCTGCAGTAGCAGATGATGATTTTTTCCTATTATGTATTTATTATAAATAAGTAATTATTTTCAAAGTATATTTGTACTTAGTAAAAAAAAAAATACACAATATTTGTTGAGATTTGCCTCAGAAATTTTATAGAGGTAGCATTAAAGTTCATATTTTTCTCATTAGTTTGAGATGTTAGAACATGACTTTAATAAAGAGGTCTACTTTAAATATGTTTGGGAACCCCTTCATGTCTATTGAATTATAGAAAGTACTACCCTCGCAACTAAACTTCTGTCCCTAAGTCATAGATAAAAATGGGAAAAAAATATCTTCCAACCATGATTACTCCCAGGGAACCTGCCTTTACCAAATCTTTTTGATTTCTTCAGAATACCTCTTTTCTCCCTATTTGTTACCAGAAATCTTACACTTGAGACAAAGAATACAACTAAAGTATACAACTAAACTGCATGAGGTAATTTAGACTTGTCTGTGATTAGGATAGTTTTTCAAGTATAATTTTACTATATTCATTATTTTTTACTTAGATTTAAAGTAATGCATCTTACCACCATGCCTAGAGATTGGCATAAGTTTTAAGGAACTAAGCATATCATTATACATATAATAACTTGCCTTTTCACTTGACTTATTTTCACTAAGTCCATAAGGTCAAAAATAATTTAACAATAAGAAAAAAAATGTTGTTTTTTACTCTCTT